>NC_088350.1:24070000-24370000 GCF_036884655.1 Musa acuminata AAA Group
TCTATAAAGAGAGATGAGGAAGAGCCAAAAGAAGCTAAAAGATAGAAATTTCGGGAGATTAAAAGTTTGTAAATCATTATGCTGAATAAAAATTTCAGTTTTGAGTCTCTTATTCTTTTCTCTACGATTATATTATATGCTTCGTTAAGATCTGCCATTATCTTCCGAGTAATTTTCCAACATGGATTAGGAGTGCAGTTCTTCTACGAGCTATCATTATATCTTCCCTTAAATAAGATGAGAATATCATATTTGATATAACTAAATTGGTCATCATTTTTGGTGCATGTAAAAGTGAATAGTTTTCACTATTTTGGGGGCCTTCTCTTCTATTTCAACTCCCATTTTTTTAAGAAATTAGGAGGGTGAGATATTCAATGAGAAATTTGGTCGAGAAGATGTTTAGCTAAAATGTGTGATTGGAAATCAAAAGAAGTTGGGCGAGAAGAACTGTTTCGGGTTTTTTCTTGTGAAGCAATCAATGCTTAATTGATTCTGTCAGACTCAAACACAGTCAGTATGAGCAAATTGGAAGAGTCAAATCGAATCATTGCATGCTTGCACGCATGCAATCGTAGTAGATCAAGAACCATCGAATCACAGGAACGATGGTGATTAATCGCATACCACGCAAATCACGAGGTTGATCGAGCCGAGTCGTCGAGCTAAATTATCTGGTGGCGAATCACATATATAGAGAGAGATACGACAACGACACCGTTCTTCAGCCACTGAAAGAAACTGGTGGGGGTAAAGTTTGATGCAACATTTATCCTTATTATTTCCTTGTTCATGTCACAGTTCTTCTCGAGTTCACATTTGCATTCTTCGTTTCCTCATATGAATGCCGACCACATTGAGTTGGACCTTTCAACCGATCTCTAATATCGATGTATATAAATCTACGTTCTCTTATCTCTTATTTTCACGACATGTCGTTTTCATTTGTTGTCATCGTCCACTGTTGCTCACTCATAAAGGGTTGTCGACAAGTGTTCCACGAGGTCAATAGCATTTGAAGTCCATTCAGTATATTATATCCGATTTGTGAATTAACATTATATCTGTTGAATAGGCTAAAAAATAGTCATGATTATATTTGGTTAAGATATTAGATGGAGTGGATTGCACCGAGGGAAGCAATTCCTTTTACTAATAATCTCATGAATGTACCATCAAATAGCTATCGGAGACGGTCACGCTTGTTGTCTTTGTTGGCGAGAGAGGATGGGTTGATGGCGCCATTTATATTGTTTGTTCTTCCGGGAGTCCTTTTTCGATTATTTGTTCATATTTCAAAAGAAATTTAGTGGATATTTATCACAATGATTTTTCTTCTTTTGGGGGATCAAATACAGCCAAACACAAAACCCATGCACACGATTACGAGGAGGATGGAATCATGAGGTGATCCCTCATCATGTCCTTACAAATCCACCGAGGCAGCGGTGAGGAGCTTTGTTTCCACCCTTCTGTCGCCATGCAAACATGCATGTGCTTATTGTCAATGCATGTCGCAGTCCACATCTCAAATTGCCCCCCTTGACGACCACTTAAAACTCCTGACTGTCGTTCGATCTCGGATTGGCACATGCTCAACTTCCGGAATCGTAATCTATCGTCAACTTGCACCTACCGATTGTCGTCAACTGAAGGGTGGGACGTATGTCAACTTCCTTTGGAATTCGTCGACACCATCACATTTTATTTCCGTGGCCAAGACAAACGATATATCTACTGGTGTGGAGCTGGATTCGGTAGATCATTTCCAAGTGCGGCTCTTCTGTGAAGGTCTGTAGTGAACATGATGATGTGTGATCTGCGTGTCTTCACTGGAGCTGCAAGTATCAAATGACATACATGGCTCAACAGAGAACCTGATGTTGCGATGGGAGACAAAGCTTTTAACGCTCATCAATCACATTTATTAGGCTCGACATGTAGATCTCGGAGCTACTCGGAAGACAAAGATAACCTCTAGATTTTACTGCATCTTTTGTCGATCTGAGAAGGAAATGCTGCCCGACCACTCGTTTAGCGTCCATGGCAGGCTTTGTCCGTGCATCTTGCTCGAACTAATGCGTCCGTTTCTATCAGACAAGGCCATATACTCTCCAACCCGTACGCTGATTTCGATGTCTCATACAACGAGGTTATGAGAAGCGGATGGAGACGAGGTTCGTGCTTCGATATCCACCCCGAGCAATGGCAGCACTCTCACAGGCACATGACGACTGCGGCAACAAAACATTATCTACCATATCCGCAAGAACAACAAGAAATGGCACAGACCGGTGTGTCTGCATGTGGTAGATCACAAGACAATGCTCACGTTTCCCAACACGATTCATCCATGGCTTATCGTTTTCCACGGAACGGAACGGCAGGTGCTGTCAGGAACTAAACTTGGGAGGTGGTGTCTTGTTCACCATTTCCATCATTCTGGAGGCTTGAGCTCGTTCCTGTGGTTGCAAGTCCTGTAAGCTAATCCAACCAGGCAAAAACCAGTGATCCTTTCGTGCTGCTTTCACCTGGCCATGTGTGGACAATGAAACAGTTGTCCTCATAAATGGGAGGCCCCACTGACATTAGTGATGCATGTCGAGTACCGCATCTGCCATTCCTGTCGCCACTGAGATCTACGACAAGTTTGAATTAGATCACGTGCATGTAGTAGATGGGCGACTTCTCCCCTCTCCCCGACGCACTCGGCGACTTGGAGCCTCCATTTTCCATCTGCTACCTCAATCATCTTAAACAATGAACACACATATGTAGACATATAACAAAGGCCGGAAAGCCTTGGGGCCTTGGAGGATGAGGTTTCCCAAATCACATCAATCATAAAATAATAATAATAATAATAATAATAATAATAACATATGACTTTTGAGTGTTTGACGCCTATAAGGCTTCATGAGTCAGATTTGTTTGTGGAAAGACGTTTGTGAATGTATAGTGCTACTCTCCTTGTTTTTCCTCCTGATATTTCATAGTTTATGCCATGTGATTCATGGGAGTCGTGGACCGGAGTGATGCTGTCGCCATTGATAAGTACTTCAGGTAGGAGACACTTTAGATCCAAACCCATCTCATCATCTCATTTTATTATATGCGACATGAGCATCAATGTCTTGGAATATTAATTTTGAGTTATGCGTGATTCTGATACAAGAGAACCATGAAGTAGATGATGTATGTATAGTATAATATTATGAAGGGTTTTGGTAAGTAATTAGGGGGAGGAATACAGCTATAAACTTAGCATAATAATGATGTCATATACTAAACTGTGTGTGGAATACAAACAAATATAAATGTATTTAGTTAAACAATTTTGTGATGCACCACTGTACACCCATTTCTACAGTCGAGGATGGAACTGAGCATTTCCAAAGTTGCCTCCATAAACCCTTTGACGATGACGGGATGATGGAGGCGGCAGGAGAGTGATAATGATGTGATCGGCAAAGGGTGATAATTGGCACAACACAGCAGAAGCAGACACTAAAGAATGTAGATGAGTTTGATATGGCAACTGTTGATATATGAAAATAACGTTGGCGATGGTAGATTGTTGTATCATAATATTCATGTGATTGATTGTTGATAACGACGATTGTTGTAAGCGTAGCAAAAGTAATTATAATTATGGTAGGGTTAGAAATCTCTCCAAAGATAGTAAGCAATGGGACTTTATAGAGAAATAATAATAAATGTATAGAATTAAGGAATATGTTGTGAAAGAGATGATCTTTATTTATTGAGGAGATAAGTTATTTATACAAATTTTGAGGGAAAAATTTCTCTTAATTATGCATTCAAATCATGCAATCTACTTAAATATATGATTGATCTTCAAATCATAGATAGATTGATTGAGGATATAAGAAAGTTAATCCATATGTGTCTTTACGAATACTTCAAAACAAAACAAAAAACTCATGATAATAAAAGACTATAATAGATTATAAGAGTCTTTTATTTATGGAGAGGTAAACTTAAGACTTTGGTTGATGATAGTATTATTATCTTGACTAACAATCTCAAGTCAAAATTATGTTTGATCATAAAGTTCGATTTAATATTTTCATATTAGAAATTTAAGATATATCAAGAATATAAAAAAAAAGTAATAGAAAAGGCTATTCTTCTCTCTCAAAGAAAACAAGCACTTAGTAGGATGAGGGAAAACACTAGTGAGAATTAATGAAGTGAAGCCACTGTGCATGTTGTCAAGAATCCTTTTGGGTATTTAAAGCCCTAAAGAAGGAGAAGAAAGCACAAGAAACCGAAGCGGCGTGCATCTTATCCTGGATATTAGCCATGCATGGCTTGGATTGAAGAGACCGTCCCCATCTTGGGAGTTTTACGGCCATTGATCATACCAAGCAGCAGCAAGCTATCTCCATTTCTTCCCATGTATCCAAAGACCCGAGAGCACCCTTTGTGCCGCTCAAACCCTACCATAAATCCAGGCGACAAGTCTTCCATCTCCTTCAACACCCACCCCCCTTCCCCTTCCCCCTATCCCTTTCTCTTCTGTTCCCATACATCGCTTGCAACGCTCCCCACCTTTATATCCTGCCCCCACTTCATCTCTCTCTCTCTCTCTCTCTCTCTCTCTCTCTCTCTCTCGATCTCTTTCTGTGTCCGCCTGCAATGGAGTTTGAGCTGGAGAAGGACGATGACGATGTGAACCTGGAACTGGGGCTGGAGCCGTCGTCGATGCCGCAGCCGGAGCGTGTCTTCCGGTGCACCTACTGCCAGAGGAAGTTCCACAGCTCGCAGGCGTTGGGCGGCCACCAGAACGCGCATAAGCTGGAGCGGAGCCTGGCGAAGAGGAACCGGGAGGTGAGCTTGGCCATGCGGTCTCACGCTGTCGGCCAGATCCAGACCGTGGTGGCCTCCACCAGCTTGGATGGCCGGTTTGTGAGGAAGGAGGAGGCGGTCACCTTGACGCCGTGGACACGCGGAGGCGCCGACGGCAAAGGACGCGGCGGTGGTGCCGACGACAAAGCAGGGATCGCCGGTGACATCGACTTATCTCTGAGACTATGAGACCCATCCATGCATTTTAATTGTTAGTATATTTTATTTTCTTCTCTCCAAATTAGTAATTGAATTAATGGTCAACAATGACTTCTCTCTCTCTCTCTCTCTCTCTCTCTCTCTCTCGCTCGCTCTCGCTCTCTCCTATTCATGACATAGGAGATATGATTGAGCGACTCATTCTGCTGTGGTTGTGAGCTAAACTGTGTAGAAATAGAAAACCCTATATTTGGTACCAACACTTGTTCCTTTTTCTCAGTGGGTTGATGTGTTCATTGATGCACTAAGAAAGCTTGCAATCTTTGAGGCAAACTATATCTTCCAAGATGCACATAGGTGAATAAATAATACACAGATTGCAACCTCGATGCAAATTATAAGATCTTACAAAAAGCAAGTCCACACACACAACAAAGAATTGTAATCTCCCTATATTTGTCTGTCCTCTTCAAGTAGAGCATGATGACTAGTAGCATCGACAACTTTCAATGCATTCACATGAGAGCATATATTTGCGAAAGAGATGTATGTTTTCATAAATGATCTCATAACAACATGCTAAGATAAAAAGTGAATTATGCTCTGTGATTAGATGATAGCAACCTTTTGCTTTAATTCCCATCCTAAGTTTCTCATGTTGGTCTTTCGTTCTCAAAGATTCATTGCTCCATTCATTCATTTCTTAGATGTTAAAGAACATGTTTTTCTTTCAACTACTTCAGAATCACATTCCAAGTGCCTTAAAATCTAAATAGTGGTTTAGAAGAAGGGAGATGCATTAATTAAGCTATCATCTTAGTGTTTTATAGTAGTAAAAGGCTGAACACCCTAAAAACAATCACTTCAAAGCATTCCTTATGTCAGTGGCCAAATGAATTCGAATGAGTAGATAACATAAACTATGGTTCAGGCTTTTGATGTCTAATATGCCGATATGAAGAGTAGATTAATTATTGCCAAACAAATATTATGTATATATATATATGATTAGAAACTAATGTCCAAATATTAAGGAAGCCAATTAGCTCTGTCTGTCATTATAGAATGTCATTGCCATAGTAATGAAGAGAAAACCCCATATAAAGTAAAGTGTCTTCATACCTTGTCAAAAAAACTAATGCAACACAACCTATAACACACTATCGCATTAGAGATCAAAACTTCTGCAGTCATGAACAGAAGAATAGACATCAATAATTTGGCATAATTTAATTACTTAGTCCAGAAAATCTAACTTTTTTCCTTCAAGGGAGATCCAAAACCTGTTATCAAGTCCCTCAAAAATGTAGATGTAGTTTACAGGTCAATTACTACCCTCTCATCATCTGTTGAGTGGGAAAATGTCACTCGGTACGACAGAGAAAGAAATGTTGTGTGCTTTACAGCTACTTCATTGTTGTCACCTTTGAATCCCTCGCTTCTCCTTGCGACTAAACTTGCCTCGTCGCTTCTCAGAATCTAATAAATGATATCTAATCATGTTCTACTACATCCGGAAAATGACAATGCGAGGCAACTCATTTGACTTTATCCATGCTTCGAAGACAAGCGAATGCAAACAAAATCCAGTACGTGATCAGTGCAAAGTGAAGTCCTCATCGAGCCTTGGGTGAAGTCTTACAAGGTTGTCATATGACACGATGATCTGAGAGAGAATTAATGGCAGGAAGACTTCAGGACGCAGGTGGATTCAGAAAGCCAGACAAGATTGCATTTGCCACCTTACAATGTCTCATGTTAATTTGCCATGCTTATCCTTGGACGAATTCAGCACCTCCAACTTGTGAAACAGACATCTCAGTTTGATCTAAACATGAGCGAGAGTGAGTCTTTGATTAGCTCATCATTCCATAAGTACTTTGGTATGCACTAATCTTGTTTCAATGGACTCTAAAAATTAGCTCAGAAGCATAAGCATTCGTGCTACAGTTTAGAATCACTCGGTCTCCTCTTCTAAAGCTGGAATCTATTCCAAAATCTAAGGAGTGGAAAGTAAAATATGTTGCAAGTTGACTAAAGCCCAAAAGTTAATTGTCTTCTGAAGCGTGAGATGTACTGCAAAAAGGACCATATGCAACACAACTTAACCATGTCGCAATAGATGCGTATAATTAATATTAGGGTAATGTCAGCTGTTCCCTATGACACCACATGAAAGTACAGCATTCATATCCGACGATGACGTTCACATGAAGACTATTTAATCGACTGACACATGTTTGAGATGGGGTATTGCAATAGTAAAGCGAACAAATATTTGGATTGATTTATAAACAAAATGATGAATATATATTTTTAATTTGATTTTAAGTATTTCGGATAGATGATTTTGAGTAAGATTAGTATTATAAGAGATTCGAGTACTGCTACATAACACTCACATGACATTGTGTTGAATTAAGTATAAAAATACAAAAATCCATAAGGATTTTATATATATACATACATACACACACATAATGTTTTCGGATTAGTAGTCCAACCTATTTACCCTTAATACCAAACATGACACAAAAAAAAAATACAAGTATGTCAAATGCTCAAATTCCTATCACATAAATTAAATGGCTTCTTTTTTTTTGTTTATATTTGATTATTTATATTTTTTATTTAAGGGAGAAAACCCCCCTATAAATCACATTACACTCCTCCCTCAACTATAGACACCAACCTTGAATGACACACCATTCCTCCAATGATGTAGTCATCAAAGGTTTCGTCTTTCCAAGTCATGTCTGTGTCACAGAACAAAGGAAGTTGCGTAGAAGGAGATCTCCAACAAGCAAAGAACGGTAGTCTTTGTTATGACGCTCCATTGTGAAGAAGCAAGTAAAAACAAATAAGATGCAAATGCCTCAGGCATGTTTAGTAGGATAAGAAGCCATTTTGTTGATTCCACAGAGCCCTTGTGGTTTCCCTGTGTTCCTCTTCATCCGTATATACCCTCTCTCCCCCCACCTTTGGCCCCATGAGTTCTTCACGGTGAAGTAATCTTGGCCCTTGGATGAGCCATAGCCCACCGCTGTCACCCCATGATCGAGTTCGCTGCCACAGGATCCATCGAACACTCCCTGCAAATTCAACCCGTCGCCTCTTCACTACGACCTCTTCCATGAACTGCTTGAACAGATCGATCGAGGAGAAGAACTCACCCCACTGTAGAACTGGAAGTCTCGACCAGAAGCTTCGATGGCGACGCTCACAGGCTGGTGCGCCAGCGCCTTCAACAGGCTCTCTTCGCTGTTCTCTGGCACGTCCTCGTAGCCGCTGATCGTGACCACCTCAAGATCGGCCTGAAGCCAATACGAATAGTTATCGTCGGATAGCAGCATCATACACGAGAAGGTTAAGTTCATCGTACCCTCGTCCGCTCGCAGGTGCCTTCCTCCATCAGATAAGGGTAGTCGTCCTCGGTGTGCAGTCCGCCGGTGGAGGCTATGTAGGAGAAAGCGTAGTCCATCAGTCCACCATGGCAGCCATTGTTCTCGCTGTCGCAATCGATCAACTCCTGCTCGGACAGCGATGTCAGGTTCCCCGTCACTATCTGGTTTATGCCCTCCACCGCTGCCACCGTCGAGAACGCCCAGCAGCTGCCTGCAAACGATGCCATATGCCTTTCTGATCGTCATCTCTTCAAGTCTTACTACGACAGATTAGAGTCAGGTACTTACCGCAGTGACCTTGGTTCTTCACATGGGTTACCGCACCCTTCTTCCTCCAATCCACCGACTTGGGCAAGTCCACGGCATTCTCATACCTAAAGCTGGAACCGGAGTCTCTCCTTCTCGGCATGCTGGTGCTGACTCCAAGATACGTCGCCTTGAATTCATCGTGGGTCATGTCGGCAAACGCATTGAGCCCGAGCCAGTAGCTCCTCTTCTGCCTGTTGGTCTCGTCGATGTGTTTCAGGTTATCCTTGAACACCTCGAACCTCCTCAGCTTCTCCTCGAAGTTGGCGTACGACTTGCTGTGCCTCGACATCCAGGAGTCGAACAGCTCGATTAGCTTGTCATGGGAGGTGAGGTCCTCCTCAGAGTATCCGACGATGGAGAAGCCTCCGGGGAGGGCAGTGCATGTCACGAGGAACATGGAGAGGAGGAGAAGGGCGAGGTTCATGGTGGAGGAGGCCATTGAGATGGTTTGTTTTGGCTGGAAAGATGAGGGGACGGGCAGATGTTCATATAGCCTGTGCTCTGACGTTGCTTTCAAGTAAAACTCATGAAGTTGCCGGGCCTTTGGGAACAAGAATGGCAAGACTTGAAGCTTGCTTGGATTAGACTTTACTGTCAAGCACCCGACCGTATCAGTAAAAGAATAAAAAGGAAAAAGAAGTGCAACCCACTAAACCAAATCGATTCAATACTTCTTATCTATAAGAAGTGCTATGAAAACATACACTTCTACATGTCAGTGTATGAAAACATACATTTCTACATGATATATAAGAACTGCTATGAAAAGGCGTTCCGTTCCCTCTACGCAAACTTCACCGCCCCAATTCAAACTCAATTCAAACCAGACTCGAGTATATCTCAAACCTGCAACAAAATCCAATTGAACTGATCGGATAATGCTACCATCTTCGTATATAATAATAAAAATAAAATCCTAGTGAAATTCATCATACTAAAATCCAACTAGTTTTTTAGAAACTTAAATATTATTTATACGTCTATTTTTCGTTTAAATCCATCAGCAATTTGATTAAAAGGTTAGCCAATGTTAAGCAAACCAAAGTAAAGAATAGCACCAGATGTCGTTGTCATCTCGATGTGGGATCAGGAAAAGCCCCGACCTTTCGGCATTTATTGGATCCGCAGTGATGCGGCCAAACGCTACTCTGACTCGACTTTTTTATGCGACGCCACCAGCATCCATGAACATCTTTCTCCGTACAATATATTATAAACAAGGGAACTCCCCGATTTAGAAATTAAGGTTTATTATCGTATCCCAATATCAGATTAATACTGAACGTGGCAGTTCATCAGATCTCATGGTAATATTTTACCGATAATATAGGATGACTTGTACACGAGTACGTAGTAGTTCCAAGTCCACAAGATAGTATACATGTATGCTTCAAGATCGGAGCAGATATAAAAGTTCGGCGAGGGAGTGGAATAGCAGTTTGAATCAGACGCAATTCAAACTGCTGCTTTTGGGCAGCATGAATCAGACGACAGTGGTCGCCCAGATCACGGTTCTCTAGAAAATCTTGCAACCGAGCTGTCGTAGCGATGGGTGGGGAAGATGATGTAGACGAAATACAGAAAAAGAATTGTAATGTTGGCGCCGACGTACTGCCACCGTGCCGTCATCGCTATCGTGCTACCACCAATGAAGGCGCGGACGCACTGCGTGTAGCACCGTACTCAAAGATCTGCTGCCGCCTTCACCGCACCATCTCGGTTCCATCGCACAGTTTCCACCTCCACGTGTCCGCACGAGGTCAGACGGACGTTCCAAGTTCCCGCTTTGGGTCCCAGCGAACAGTGGCTTATCGACGAGTTTGTTGCGGATCATGCTGTATAGGTGGCGTCAGCCTTGTCGTCATACCAGGACGCCAACGGTCAATTTTGCCCTCCCCCGTGCTACCTTCCGTCCTGAGTTCCGCAAACGGTCCATGTCACCAGTGTGAACGCAAACCTGATCAAACTCAAATGCTTCAATTTGCAGCTTCGAGAAACAGCAGCACAACAAAATTTACGGGACTCAACTAAGTTATTTAACGATCCGCTTGACGATTTAAACAAAATCAAATTAAGTATTATAACATATAATGAATGGCTAATTAAGTCACCAACTCGAACCTCTGAATCATAAGAAACATAAATGCATAATTATTTATCTAAGTAATAAGATTATCTTTAACAGATTCTTATATTTTTAAAATTTATATTAAAATCTATATACTTTTTAAAATAAAACATTTAACTTTGATCGTCTTTTACTAGTGAACACATTCTATCATATTTTAATTTAACACTAAACACGATAATATTTTTACCAGTAAAATCAACGATAAAAAAAATAAAACTAAATATTTTTTTATATAAAAAGTTAATGTATTTTTTAAAATATAAAAAACATAATACTAAAAATAATTAATTAAGTAATTTCAGATAATAGACTACGGAGTTCCGCCGTGGGAACTCCGCTTCTTCTTTCACCTCCACGTGCTCCTCTGTCGGCACACATCCAAAGACAGGTGACCTAACGTGGCGACTTGGTCATTCGATCGTGGAAGTTTATTTGTCATTTTGCGCTACTCAGTCAACGACACGTGTCTCAATATCTTGTCGCCTTTTCGTCCTCCCTATATACCGTCAAATTTTTGTATGTCTACTAAACTTATACCCAAAACAATACCGGCCTTGCAAATGGTGAAAACTGTGGTCCTCGGTCACTTTGTCACGTCCCAGAACGTCGAACCCGCGGGCGTTTCGTTTGTCTTCGCTTCTTAAATCAACTAAACCACGAATCCAAACGAACCGAGATAACTCGACCGTAGAAGGCCGCGATGGTCAGGGAAGCGGAGGGGAAGGGAGCGTATTGGGCGCGGTAGGCGGCGAGGCGGTGCAATTCGTGCAAGGCGGCGGTGGCGCACTTGGACTGCCGGCCTGACGCGGCCTACCTGTGGAGTGGCTGCGACATGAGGGAGCACGGGGCAGAGCAACTCGCCTCGCGGCACAAGCACGTGTGGATTTGCGAGGCCTGCAAACAGGCGCCCGCCGCCGTAATCTGCAAGGCGGACGCCGCGGCCCTCTGCGACGCCTGCGACGCCGACATCCATTCCGCCAACCCCCTCGCGTGCCGCCACAAGCGAGCACCCATCGTCCCATTCCTGGAACCCATCGCCGCCCCAATCAAGCCCTCCACTGCCTCCGCCGCGTTCGCCTTTGGCGCAGGGGCTGGCGACGGCGTCGACGAGAAGGAGGAGAACGATGCGGAGGAGGCTGCCGCCGCCTCCTGGATCCTCCCGAACTCCGGCCACGCTCAGTTCAAGGGCTTGATTGAAGCGCCGCTGCTAAAATCGATGGAGTACTACTCGAGCGTGGGTTCTTACCTTGATTTGGAGTACGCCCTTTCGATGGAGACGCAATTCCACCAGATGAACAGCGTCGTCCCCGTCCGTGCCAAAACCGCCATCGTGGACAGCGGAGCCCCGCCTATCTCGTCGTTCCTCCCGCCCGATGCCGGCGCCGAGCTCGATTTCGTCCCAACAAAGCCCTGCCACACCATCCACTCCATGAGCCAAAGCGTAAACACTAATGAAACCCTCAGATCTAAAAACCATTTCTCACTAATCTACGTATATTGCCTGATTATTCGCGACCGCCTCTGGATCGGAGCAGATGCCGCCGTCGGAGGTGGGAGTAGTACCTGACGAGAGCGGCGGCGCCGGAAACGCAGCGGCGCAGATGGATCGGGAGGCGAGGGTGATGCGGTACCGGGAGAAGCGGAAGAACCGGCGATTCGAGAAGACGATCCGGTACGCGTCGCGGAAGGCGTACGCCGAGACGCGGCCGCGGATCAAGGGCCGGTTCGCCAAGCGGGCGAGCATCGAGGCGGAAGTCGACCGCATCTACTCCTCCGCGTCCGCCGCCCCCGCAGCACTTATGGCGGACGCCGGATTCGGCGTCGTGCCCTCCTTTTAATGGCGATCGCCGCCTTCTGCTTCCACACCGAGATGTATGTACTGGTGTTTATCACGCTCTCCTTCCAATTTACTCCATCTGGTGTTTATTATATACGTCGAGAGAGAGAGAGAGAGAGTAAAAACAAATCAGAGCATGGCAATTGATGCTTCATTTTGGAGGGAAGAGGAGAGTTTGAAATATATTCCATTGGCGCCATGGAATATAATATAAGAATAGGATGTGGGATTGCTTTCTTGTATTTCTGTTTCTAGTGTTCATCAAGTATAGGACGGTCATCAAGGAACAGCAACCCACTGTTCAAAATCATGTTTACAGCACAAGAGGCAATCACCATCAAATAGTTACAAGTCAATCGCTAAACCTAACAAAATCCATGCAAAGAAATCCAACTCCCAAAATTCCATAAAGTAAAAAAGATGGCTAGTAGTCAAAGTCAAAATAACAATTTGTTGCTAAATTTTGATCATCCATCTTGTCGGCCTGGAATTCGGTATTCCTCGAGATTTGTGCTTCCATTGAATCACGCCCGTTCGTTAAAAGATCCAACACCTGACATTTCAATTATCAAGACATAAATTGATATACTTAAGATCACTGCTCGGCTGTCATCGTCACTAACCTCACTCATGGATGGACGCCAAATCGATGACTGTCTCACGCAGTAGGAAGCAGTAAGCACCAGTCTCTGCATCTGGTTCATGTCAACCTTGCCTTCCAGCTTGGGGTCAGCCAGTTCAGCTATTCTTCCAGACTCGATAAGTGGCTTGGCCTAATCACCGTTCTTCTCGGTAAGCAATTCTCCATGCATGGAAGTATAACATCACAAACTTACCCATAGGAGTAGGTTCTGCTTTGAGGCATCTACTGGCCTCCTGCCAGTGACAATCTCCAGCAGCAGAACACCGAATGCAAACACATCAGTTTTCTCATCGACTATCCCATGCATGAAGTACTCTGGTGCCAGATACCTGCCCAGAATGAGGAGTACGTGAGCCATTTAACTTCGTATCAGGTTGATAATGCAGTACTGTACCCAAATGTGCCTTCAATGGGGATGACAGAGTGATGAGTCCACTGTTTCGGGAGCCATTTCGCGAGTCCGAAATCTGAAATCTGCAAGAACAAGAGTCGGAGTAAGCTTTTGTCAATGGTGGATTCTGCTAACCCACGATTAGGCCACCTGGGGCTCGAAGTCTGGACCGAGAAGAACATTGGAGGCCTTGATATCCCGGTGAATGATCCGGTGCCTGCAGCATTTGTGCAGGTAATGCAGACCTCTAGCTATTCCGATGGCGATCTTGTGCCTCGCAGGCCAGTCCAGAAACTTGCCGTTTTTACCTGAAGCAAGGTGTGGTATCCATGTCATCCATGGCTGCATCCCGAGAACAGAGGAGAAAGGGAGGAGGAGAAGTGGCTGAGGCAGAGGGCTCACTGTGCAGAGCTGATGCCAGGCTTCCGTTGCAGGACAAGTCGAAGACGAGATGAAGCCCGTTCTCGATGCAGCAGCCGATTAAGTTGGCTGCGTTGGGATGGCAAACGTGGCCGAGTATGCCAAGCTCGATCAGGAACTCCTTCTCCTTCTGCCGATCTCCATTTCCTTTTGCCAATCTTTTCACTGCTACGCTCCGGCCATTGTACAGGCTTCCTCGGAAAACCTCCGCGAACCCACCTCTCCCCACCAAATTGTCTGCTTTCCGAGATCAAGCACAGAGAACATGTTGAATGTTCCAAATCAAGCTAACTGTGAACCTTCGTTTGATTTACCTGGATGGAAGTTACTTGTAGACCGCGAGATCTCCTCGTAGGTGAAGCACCTCCAAGAAGGCTTCAGGTCGTCGGTATAGGATGAGCATGCATCGCTCTCCTTGCTCATCGACTCCCCTGACGAGCGAGGCAAAGAAAAGAGCAGCTTCATGACGGACGATCGCCTCCACATGTTGGCGCCGCTGCGCCTGCCGGTGACGCTGCTGGGTGGACTCAAGCAGTCCTCTGCCACCACAGGGCTTCCTGCGTCCGGCCCTTCAAGAACTCCTCTCGGTGAGTCCTTCTCGCAAATGCTTTCCCTGGGAGAATGCCTCTTTTCTCGCTTCGAGATCGAGTAGAAGAGCTTGTGGAACGGGGAGAGAGCTCTGACCGTGTGATTGCTGGTCCATCTGGAGCTCGAAGAACTGTTATCTGTTGCATGAATTGAAGCTTGTGAATTCCTCGCAAGGAGAAAAGGATCTGGACTTCTCATTCAGACAATTAGAGTTCTCCTACCTTCATATGTCGAGGAGTCTGCAGCACCATCTTTTCTAGGCAGAGATTGCATGTCGATACCGACAATGGAGCAGCCTCCGGGAGCATTCTTGAAGCAGTATCTCATGATCTCAAATGAGTTTCTGTTCCACAGAAAAAAGGATTAGAATCATTATCAAGAGGAACAGAAAGAGAAGAATTCAGTCACCTTTTGGGTGTCGAATTCCTCGATCTACCGAGAACAAGGAAGTTGGCCTCGACCTGTGCCGCTTCCTCGGTGAGTCCTTTCCCCACACTGGAACTACACCTGACCTTCGCTTCCAACGTCACCTGAGAAGAAGCATGGAATGAGACCGTCTCACCGAAGCAGGCAATGCAAAAGCAGAGATACTTTGCTCCGATCTACCTGCTTCGTTTGGCAGGTTTCAGCAAACTCTCCAAGAGCAGAGATCACGGACGCCTTGGCCTGCCGCAATCTACTCCTCTCAGAGCTGACCCTGTTCCCTTCTTTTTCGGCTGCTATGCTCATCAAACAGATAACAGAGGGATTACAAACCACTACTGACTGTCACAGCTGATGGCAGGTAAACATGTCGATCAAGAACGAACCGAGAACATGCAAGGCGACGACGGTGTCATTTGGATGAGCAGCGACAGTGACTGCCCACGAGAGAAGCTGGAAGCTGGCTCGAGCATCAAGTGAAACTCCGACCAGTATCTTAGCCGATGGAGCACTCTCGTCAACCGAATCCATTAGGAGAAACACAATCTCTTTCTGCAACTCAGATGAGGGACAAAGATGTTGCTCCGTTGCTTGAAATTTGTAGAGCAGAGGAGACTGCATGAGTGATGGTAGGATCGGATTGTGGAGACCACCATATGGGTGTCACTCATGCAGCCTTGCTTGAGAAGCACAACAGAATGGCGTCACAGAGTAGAGTGTAGGGGAATAGGATGTGAATTGTTCCACTGGGAGATGGATAGGGAGATGATGGCCTTCTCATCCCTGCTTCATCCTACACTGGATATAATGGGGTTGGTAGGAGGAGGTTTGGGGTGGAAGCAAAGGTCTGGAAATTGACTTATCTTGCTGTTGAAGCCAAAGCATGTGGTCAAGGAAATAATGAAAAGCAACATTAACTTCATTTATGTTCTTATGTGCATGCAACATAGGATGGGATAAAAACCTTTGCCAAAAGGTGAGGCAAAGTGAGGGAATTGTGGGGAACAAAAGGAATCCTCATGGTTGGCCAATGTCAAATCTTCATTTCAAGGGCACTATGATCGGGTGACAGGGAAGAAATGGCCAATGGACTATAAAGCATGTCTATGAAATGATTCATTCTATTCTGTTCCCATATAAGAATTCGGAGAATACAGTAGCACAAGATTAGATGTGTCAATTACATTTGTATCTGAAAAATGAGGGAACTTCTAATAAGATAAACAAAACGAACCATTTGCTGCATCACATTATGTGATTTTGCTTATATCTAATGGCTTAGTAACCTATTGTTCTTCTTAACATCCATCATCCGTGCACAAACTTTCTCCTGTCTCACGGCTTCACGTAGGGGTCATGCATCTCCTGCATCTCCATGGCTCCAAACACCCCGTAAGAGTTGGTCTCATCTTCAATCCTCCCTCCCCTTCTTCCTCCACCAACACCAGCGTCAACAGAGTCGTCAAATCCTTCATCACTGTTTTGGTCCATTGTCATCAGGTGCTCCCCGTATCTGATGCTCTTCAACCTCACCACCTCCGTCTTCGGTCCCATGACCTCCCTCCCCCCCAGAATACCCACCACCTCCTTCATGTCCGGCCGCTGCTCGGCCTCCCCCTGGATGCAGAGAACGGCGGCCTCCACGACCCTCCTGAGCTCGGCCCCGTCGAAGTTGCCACGAAGCCTGGGGTCGACCAGCTCCCTGAACCGACCCTTGGAAATGAGCGGCTCCGCCCACTCGATGATGGTGCGCTTCATGCCGCCTGGGAGCTTCTCGATGGGCTTGCGGCCGGAGACGAGCTCGAGGAGGAGGATGCCGAAGCTGTAGACGTCGCAGCTGTCGGAAACTCTCCCCCACATGGCGTACTCCGGCGCGAGGTACCCCAGGGTGCCCTTCACCCGGGTGGTCATGTGGCTCACCCCCTCGGGGACGAGCTTGGCGAAGCCGAAGTCCGCCACAAGCGGCTCGAAGTTGGCGTCCAGTAGCACGTTGCTGGCCTTGATGTCCCTGTGAATGATGTGGGGCGTTACCTCGTGGTGCAAGTACCTGAATCCAAGGTAACACTTGCTTAGCCAATCAATCCTTCTGCAAATGCACGAAAGCTACATGACTTACACCAAGGCTTCTGCAGATCCAAGTATGACGTTCATCCTCCTCCTCCAGTCCAACCGCACCTCATGTGCAAACTGGCCATGGAGATGGGACAATAGGCTGAGGTTGGGCATGTAGTCATAGACAATGAGCCGCTGGTCCGTTGCAGCACAGTAACCTCGCAGGCCAAGAAGGTTCTTGTGCCGAACCCTCGCCAACACCTCAACCTCCACTGCAAATTCCATTTCGGCTTTCGAGTTCATCGACTTCAACTTCTTCACAGCTATCTGCACAATCAACAAGAAGCCAATACTAAGTCATCCGTTCGCACGCTACTGAGCTAAGAAGACATCACCTGAAGACCATCGGTGGTCTTTCCCCAGTAAACGCTTCCGAATCCCCCTTCGCCGAGCAAACGATCGTCGCTGAAGCCATTAGTAGCGGCGTGGAGCTCCTTGTAGGTAAAGATCCTCCACGAACTATTCAATCCCCCACTCACAACCCTAATTCCAGATCAGAGAGGCGACCTCAAACACCACAGTGATCATCCTAAACTAGAACAACATCTACATGAAGTACACATCTTACGCACCCTTGCTCAACCTTCTCAGCTCCGCAGCAAGACATCGATGAGCCCATTGGCGTTCCCGTGGATGTCAGTTATCGCCGTCGTACGTTTTCCACGAGGCTTTTGTCTCGCTTACGGTTTGCACGGAGAACAGTGAGAGGTTTGTCCTTTTAAACCGGGCCTGAGCAGGCTTGGGCCGGCACGACAAGGACAAGCTTATGAGCAGGTCAACGCGTACAAGATCCAACGAGGTGGGGCCTCTTGTGTTCCTAGATTTTGAAGTACCATAGCTTAGATTTGGCCAAGTCAGCGTGCGCAGTGTTCTACCACTTGGAGGGTCGTAACATGTTGATTGAACCTAAGCACAAGCAGCTTTGTTTTGACTACGTTACAACACGTCATGGATTTTGACTTTTTGTTCGATCTTTGCAGGCTAATTTTTGGGCCAAACCCATCCCATGAATAACATCTTTGTGGATCGGCTAATTTATTTTTATTTGAAACTCTAAGGCTCATTCTAATTCAAGCAATCATTAAATCCTAAAAAAATAGAAAGAATTTTTTTTATTGATAATATCTTTTTGTTATTTATAATTTGATTTAAAAAAAACTTTAATAACTTCAACTTATAACTTAATTTCAAGACTCTTCCGACTTCTTACACACACCACCTTTTCTTCTCCATTCTTATTATTTTTCTCCTTTCTTAATCACACGTATAAGATTTCAACATCAGCGAATAAAATAGATTGTATAAAATAAAGATAATTAGGGGTATAATTGGTAATTAAGATATTATATTTAGTAAGATTATATTTTTTAGGTGATAATAGCAATCTCCCAAAAAAAAATCTTCCCTTTCTTTCTGTCTCTTTATTTTTTTTCCTTATTTTTAAGTAAAAACTCTATTCTCTCTCTCTCTCTCTCTCTCTCTCTCTCTCTCTCGTTAAGCACTTTAACTTTACTTTTTTGTTGCTTTCATTGTCTAAAGTCCCTACCATTTGTCTTTTATGTTGAGCTCCTTTCTAATGTTATGGTCCTTCATGAATGACCTTCTTCATGCATGGCTCCATCTGTCTCTTTCGTTAGCAAGCAAAAGGCGTCCTGTAGAATGCTCCTCCTCAACCATCACCTGTCGGCCACCTTCTTCATCTCTCCCTTTTTCTGCTAATTCTCAATATCAAATAGCTTCTTCTTTCAATCATGTATATATAGATACAGCAAATATATGTCATAGTAAACCATATATATATATATATATATATATATATATATATATAGATCAAGCCTTGTACTAATGCCATTTATCTTCCATGACCTGTGTGTGTCTAAGGAAGCTGTGGCTGTAAATACCTTGGAACATCCACAATGGATCCAAACAAATCTTGATGACACAATATTCCATCTCTCTCTCTCTCTCTGGAGGAATGGTTCTCCGTGTTCCATTATTTAAGGCTGCTTAGATCTCCTGAAATGAACTCGGTGGACTGGCTGCAACTCGAGTAGGGTTAGGACCAAACCTTAATCCAACCTCGATCCTAAAAGGAATGATCATGATCGGACAGTTTTACTGTGAGGAAAGGAAAGGAAAGGACGGTCATGATCGTTGAAATGGGTCATGAGGTTTCTGGAGATCATTTAGTATTTTTCTTGGCAGATAGCAGCAGTACTGCGTTCGTGCATGTCTTTATTACAGAAAAGAGGATTCTTTCAGGATGGCCCGATGGCTGTCATACTGCGTTCCTTATTACTGTTTGTGCATGCACCTGAGCGTTTGTGCATGTACCCGTCTTTCTTACAGAGTGGGCACACCACCTGAGCAGCATCACTGTTTGTGCATGCACCTGTCTTTATTACAGAAAAGAGGATTCTTTCAGGATGGCCCGATGGCTGCTGAACACCTCATACTGCGTTCCTTCTGCTGTGTTGTCCCTTCTGCAACGCTTTTGTAGGGTCACTTCTCTCCTCCATTATCATCCCCCACCTTGAGCTTGATTTCTGCAGCAAATTAAGGAAGCTTGGAAGAAAGCAGGACACGGAGATCTCATCCTATTACTGCATTCAAAGTGTTGTTGATTCTAGCTGTAACAGCAAAAGCACTGTGGTGTGACAAGAGTAGCTGCACTGTCTCTGTACTTATTATTGCCAATGAGAAAGCTCCAGTGCTTAGTGGAACCATCAAATCTATCAATCATTAGAGACAGATTCATGGTGATGGATCCCAATTTCCATTATGAGACATAATTACTGTCAGGTCCTAAATCTTAGTGGTCTTCATGTTATTGCGATCATGATCAAATTCATCGCCAGATAGGTGAACACTAAGCTTGCAAATCTAACATCTCATGCTGTCCCATATTGCATTCTCTTGCATGTCATCCTTATGATTATTTTGATGACTCCAACTTTCTTAAACTTATCTGAATTGCTTGCATTCTCTCTGGCAGTAAAGTTGTCTGAAGCTTCTTTCAAGCCTGACGACCAGTCTTCGGTTCAATTCAAGAATCTGAATATAGACTATAATTTTGAGCAAGAAACTGCATTTATCAATATTAAATGAAAAAAGAAACATGAACATGAACATGTCACTGCTGGTTGTGCTCGCCGTCACCGGGGTTTTGGGTCTCGACACTACGAGGTCAGTTCGCCGTGCTCCCTGCCTTCTCCCCGTCATTACCGGCCTCATCAACTTTGTCCGTGAAGGAAGCGGCTCGGCTGGACATGGGGGTGGCAAGGAAGGTGGGCTTACGGTCGCCGGCCATGATGACGACGATGCTATCCTCGAAGAGCAGCGGGGGCTTGGCCTCGTCGCCGCCATCGCTCGGGGCTTCCCCATCACCGTCTGCTTCGCCGCCGGACTCGAGGTAGCCGGAGAGATGCCGGAAGGAGCAGAAGAGGACGAGGAGGGCGAACGCGATGAGACCCAGCATCGCCGCTAGCCCGCCGAACAGGTACGGAACTGGAGAGCGCCATGCCGAGGAGGCCGGGTACGGCGGTGTCGCCTCGGTGCCGGCGCCGCCTTTCGCGTCCCACCCTCCCCCAGGCCTCATTTTGTATGTGTCCTCTGAATTGGTTGTGATATGGGGATGAGAAAGGATGGAATGGAGAGTCCTTATAATACTTCATGTAATTAGTGGTTTAATTGTATCAAACTAATCGGATGCTTACATGCTATATATATATATATATATATATATAAAGGGCGACAACAAATGATTCGAGGAATGGAATGTAGTGAAGGCAAAGGTGGTGGGCTGTCTTTTTGCCTCGTCATTGGTGGTTTGGTGTGATTTGATTTGAAGGGAATGCAGCAGGAAACACACCATCATCTCTTCCAAGTTCATCTTTCACAAGGCATCATGTATCTTTTACCTTTTCTTTCTTCGATGCTCGTTTGGTGATAAGCTATATTTACTGTATCTGATGTAAGAGGATGAGCTAAATTAGAGTGAGTACACTTACCAATTTAATCCATCAACCTGAAATGAGAATGTTGGCATAGCAACAAAGCGAATAAATAAAAATGAAAGATATATGGAATTATATATTTATTTCCAACCTGCTTTTTGGACCATCAGCACATTATCTACTTTGCATTAAATATAAAGCCATGAATATACATGCATTTCCTATGTGTTATGTGGAGAAGTAATTGATTTGGGATAAGAATACATGTATTGGAGAGGTAATGGATGATGATGAGAAGCGGTAAGCTCACCTCGTAGCAGATGCAAACACATCTGTATGGTTCTTGGCATCAACGCATGTTCTTGCCGTCGGTGTTCGTTCAACGGCGCCGCTAAGATCGATCATATTGGACGGCCGCGATCAGCTGACTCTTTCCGCCCTGCCTCTTTCATTGAGCAGCGGCGTTCCCCACCCCGAAGGACACGAACAATAGAGACGCTTCCGGACGTGGATCCCATTACGATGAAACACGGGAAGGGAAATGCGTCGTGACGCGAATGGTATCGCGAATTACGGCCCCACCTGAGTAGGTGGGACGCATCACATCTCCATCAACCGTAGCTGCATCACATGTATGAGTCATCACTATTGTGTACAAGAACCGACAGGTCGCCAATTAGGTCCCCGCTTGTGTTTTTCTGACATATAAATAGATAATTTCGTTAGAAAATACTCATATTTTAAATTATTTTCAACTGATATCCTCATTTTATTTTAATTAAAAATATCCAATCTATCCCTCAAAAAATTATTCACCTGTTTCAGTTTTTTTATCTGTTATAATATTTTTAACCTTATTTTGATCGTCATAATAAAAATAAAAATTTATTTAAAAATATTATAAATGATCTAAATAAACTTCAAATAACAATTAGACTGATTACAAATCTAAAAAATATAATATTATAATGATCTATAATCAATTACAATAAAAAAGCACGCTATGATGTCATTTATAATAATTTTATAATAATATTTATAAGTATTTTAATTATATTAAAAGAAAGATTCGTTGTTAAGAATATAAATAACTGACGCTGCACTTTAAGGCAGCTTATGTAAAATCTCTTCACGAGGAAGAATACATTCTCAAAGAGCAGAGAAGATAAAGACTTTTGTGGCCAAAGTGATTTATAGGCAGAGATTCCATAGCATGTCAAAGCCTATTGAAACGAGTGATTCAAAGCACCGGTGTTTTTGTTCTTCCAAGTATCATGAACTTGGAATGATAACCTTCCCACAGCAAAGGAGACAATACCATGCAAAACTAAAGCAAGCTGATTAAAAGGAGACAGGTATAAACCTTCCCACAGCAAAGGAGACATTAACATGCAAAACTAAAGTGAGTTGATTAAAAGAAGCCATTAACATGCAAAACTAAAGCAAGTTGATTAAAAGGAGACAGGTATAAACTTTCCCACAGCAAAGGAGCCATTAACATGCAAAACTAAAGCGAGTTGATTAAAGGGACATTAACATGCAAAACTAAAGCGAGTTGATTAAAAGGACATTAACATGCAAAACTAAAGCAAGTTGATTAAAAGGAGCAGGTAAAGTTCTGGGTGTCAACTTCACATGTATGTACAATCCAGTGACACGAGAAACAGTGATTCTCCCAAAGCCTGCAAACTTCACATTCAACATATCTTTGACCTATTACAGTTGCATTAATTAGAATGCTTATAACATCCTAGAGAAACATTTACCATCTCACACATTCAGTTAAAAAAGCCATACAGAATTTGCCAATACAAAAGTTGAAGCTACATGGTCTCTGAAGTCTAACCTAGGGATGCTGGCACCAGCCAAATAACCCAACAATGGCATATAATCATTTACCCCTGGAAAGTAAAATGGAACACAAATTTAGGAAGATCACTGTCGTAATGACTCGAAAACATGGACAAGATATGATTTATTTATACTTACGTATTCATCATCAAGGTTATGTTGTCTCCCTTCAACAGAATCCTCCCTACACCAAAAAGAGTAGACTTAAAGGATCAATTAAAAGAAACAAAAAAAAAGAAAGCAATAATCAGTAAGTTACATGACTAACCCAGTGGCTTTCTTGTTTTCTTCTTAACATTAACTTCTTCAGCTTCTTCCAGGACCAAATTCATGTATTCATCAAAGCCCTGCACAACAATCATGAACCGAGTGTTCAGAACTTCAGAAATTAAAACAAATGTGTGGCATTGCTTTTGTTATCGACATATATTTTTGTCCACCATCAGACAGGAGCCTTTTAAGACAACAGGTGAATATTTTGACTAGGAACACAATATTTATATTTACTATGTCTTGAATAGTTTATTCACTACCAAAACAGATTAACACAGCATGTGAAACAAAAGATGCATATCTGCATCATTGTCATCAACAGCCCAATCGGTCAAAACAACAGCCAGCACTCACAGTAACAAGCACAATGTATCCTTCAATAATGGAGAATGAAGAGCACCAATGGCATATGCAGAAAATAGCTAAGGTGAAAATGACATGCAGTCTCGAACACCATTAAACATTTGCTCATGACTCTTCAGTGATCACCGCTGACAGGTGAACCGTGAGCTAAGAATGTCATAAGATCACTAGGACAACATAAGAAAGTAAAATCCAAACTCTTTGGGGATGACTACATTAAACTTTCTAGCCATTGAGCTTGGTTAAGAGCAGCAACACTAGTTGAGTAAGAGTATAATCACAAATATGAACAGAAGAGTTGGCAATGTCTATTGGAAACATTAATTAATGATAACTGAGGGAACTGTAATATCAAAGAATACAAACAGAAAAGACTGGAAGCTATATAGATAAATTAATGAAAAAAGTGACTTAAGGTTTTTGATGCACCAATGTTTAGCATTTGTTCTAAATTCCAACAAACCAAACATTAATCTCAAATGCATGCAATCTACAAAATTACCCAAGAGAACTAGTAGATAGTCTCATCCGCAGCATCTAAAAGAAACAACAAGAACTAAACTGAATTATAGTCTGTTGCTTACAAGATTACTACCGAAGGATACTAAAAGAGCTAATCTAGTCATGATGATTATCCAAGATTGACCTGCCACTGTATTGAATAAACAGAAAATCTCTTTTAATGATAGACCTGCAACTCATGCAATTATATGTGATGAGTCTGATGACAATCTACCACACCATAACATGGGTATGTCTATGCCTTTCACATGCTGGAGACACATAATTATAGGTCCATATGGATTTAAAACAATAAATTACAACAAAATAAACAAGAATGGCTATAACCAAATGGCTTAAGATTTTAAGACATCGTAATATCCAAATACAGTATTTATCCCTTGCTCATGTGGTGTTCAAGACAACCTCCAATAGCAGATAAGGTAATGGCCCGTGAAGCTTGTTTTCCTTACTAATTAGCTAAGAGCCTAACATGAAGCTGATATAAAGTACCTCAACTTATATTATACACCACATGCTCAGTAAAAGAGAACTCTTTTTCTCAAATTCCGACGGATTAATGTGGTAAATTTAAATCAGAAGCATGAACAGATTCAAATGCCTTTCCTATAGATTTCCCAGTTCATGATAATAATAAAACTTTAACCCTGATCATCTAAAAATCAGAAAAGTAAAACAAAGCACTTACTATGATACGCCCCTCGATCCTCAAATCCTTCTGCTCAAAGAGCCATATCTGGATGCGAGCTTTCTAAACCAACAGCCAAATATCAACCAGATCAGCAATCTAAACATTAGAATATCGCAAGAAAACGAAACAAATGAAACAACAATATATAGATTATTCATCGGAACTTACGCTTTGGAGGAACCTGAATATGAGATTCTGCAGCAATATGATCGGCACCCGTCCGAGACACAAAGCAAAGAATCAATAACATAAGTAGAGATGGAAATGAGATCAAGGGATGAAGAAGGAGGTAAGGAGACCGTACGATAGGCTGGGTCATAATCCGCTGGACTTTGGTGGACGCCATCGCTGCTTCTCCCTCGGAGTCGGACCTCTCTCTACCTTTCCCCTGTTCGCTTCCTCTCCCGACTCGACTGGTTTGAAACCCTAGGCTCCGTCGAGGACCGAAAGAAAGAGCGGCTTGTCGAGGGTTTACCAAGGCCGCGAGTGGATCTTTCTCCGCCGTTGGATTATGTGATCTCAAGTGGGCCGGGATATAGACATAATCACAACCGTTGATCATGGAGATTCAGAACTCACTCGTTCCCGACTTCGTGAGTTGAGTCGGGGCGACGTTTCCAAACAAGCTTGTGGACACTCGTCTCGAAAGTCGTACGACAAATGACGCTGCGTGCATGTGGATTGTGGTCCAGATCCGACCCGTGTATGGTCCAAACAATGAACCCGATTCGTTTATTCGGCAACGGTAACGGATCCACTACTTAACGCCACCACTTCACGGGGCGTCGTTTTTGTTCGCCGCGCAACTCCAGGAAGCGATTAGAGAAAACGAATCCCCCGAGCCAGAGGACGAGGAGAAAGAGAAATCCCTAAACGAGCACATCCAGGGTTAGGGTTTTACCACACCCCAGCAATGGCGGGCGCCGGCATGCACCCCTACCACCAGCAGTGGGTGCCTCCACCCGCTCCAGCTGTCGCGCCTCCCGTCCCCGTCGATACCCCCAACCGCCCTCCCGCTGACGAGGTACGCCCTCTTCCCCGGCTGCCCTCGTCCTTCTTCCCTTTGATCCGGTGGGGATCGCTGGCATATTGATGGTTCCCCCTTCCATCTCGAAGATTCGGACGGTCTTCATCACGGGCCTCCCCGGGGACGTGAAGGAGAGGGAGCTCCACAACCTGCTGAGGTGGTTGCCTGGCTTCGAGGCGTCACAGATCAACTTCAAGGCGGAGCAGCCCATGGGGTTCGCCCTCTTCTCCACGGCGCAGCATGCCATGGCCGCCAAAGACGCGCTTCAGGTGATCTCCGCAGCTCTCGTGGCCGGGTTATTTTGTTTCTTGATCTCGTCTCCGGCCTTGTTTGATGTCTGAGTTTATCTGCTCAGGACTTGGAGTTTGACGTTGAGATGAAGTCCGCCCTCCACACAGAGATGGCAAAGAAGAACCTTTTTGTCAAAAGAGGTGTGTTTTGCTCGCATACAGCGGCTTCGTTTCAATTATTAGAACATAATTAAATCGCAATCCTTTTATTTTTACCAATTACATAAATTAATTTAGAAAAATTAACGCATTTTTTAAGTGAAAGAGCCCTAGTAAACTATTTTACGTACATATACAAACTTAGTATACGCTCGACTTTGCCCCAAGATCTATCCCAAAACGTCTCTCTGCATGAACCAAATACCATTTTTTACTTGCTTTCATATGCCATCTTAGGACTTTTTAGACATCATCTTGACATTCTTGATGCTTTTGATGAAACATACATGTTCATAATTTGTCTGGTTATGATGCTTGTTTTTACAATCTTGGTCCCTTATTTTTGTACAATTTAAGTGCATCTTGTATAATATAATTTCAGCTGGTGATTCTTTTAATAAGCACATGATTGTGCTGGAATTTACCGTTGCATTAGCTTATTTTGTAACTTAATTTGTTCTGAAAATTTATGATGTGAGAACACTATGGCTTTCTGCCTTTCTGCGCTTCTGCTTTTATTTAGGTTGTCTTTGATTTTTCATTGTGTAGGTGTGGCATCTGAGTCGAGTTCAATCGATCAAAGTAAACGTCTACGGACTGGTGGAGATTATACTCATGCAGGCTATGCAGCTCCACCATTTCATCCACAACCAACTCCTGTTTGGGGAAATCCAGGGTAATATAATGGATCATAATTAATTTTATTCGGACCTTTCTACATTTGTGTTTCTAAATAATCTCTGTCCTTAAATTCAAGTGGCTATATTGCCCCACATCCACCTCCACCATATGACCCATATGGAGGTTATCAAGTACCTCAGGTAGCCATGACCACCCCTCCTCCCCTGCCAGCTTCCAGTCGTTATGCCCCCGTTCAGGTAATATATATTGTTGTTCCCCCAGAGTTCATCACTTTGTCAGAATGGATTTTTCAGTTAATTTAATTTGTTCATGTCTTTTGTCTTCATGATCATAATTGTATGGCTGTGTAATGCAACCCTAATGAGCATTTCCTGTTCGTTATCCCGGTTGTTATTTTCAGTTTTGTGTTCCACGATGAATTCAATTGGTGTTATTGCTCTTAAATCTTGATAATGATTTTCAATCCTAAATTTGGTCTTTTTGTTGTGACATCAGTGATGATAAGATACCAAGTATTAAATAATGTACTAATTGTTTTTCATAATTATCAAGCTGGTTTCTTTGCGACATAAGGATAGAATCAGGGTTTGTGAAAAAGTGGAGCCGGATTGAACTAACAATGTATTTCATGCACATGCATTTGGGAACAAAGATTTTTTTACCATTTAGAAGGATGCCTATAATGAAAATTTTGGTAGGGTACTAGAAATCCTATCTTAGATCTAGAATAAGTGAATGTGTAGTCTGATTCATGAAGTTTAAACCCTAAAAATCTAAATTAAGTGGATCCATGTGGCAATTTGATTGATGTTGCATCTACTCTGGAAGAAAAAAAATCCCACTGGCAATTCAGTTATGTGCACTACAGGTAAACTGGTGAAATGTTATGTGGATATTTTTTAAACTAGGAATGTCATGTTCACAACAGGATCACATCATAGCATGATTTACCTGTCCGCCACAAGTTGGAGTCAAAGATGTTTCCTTAAAATATCAAAAGTTTTCTATCTGATGTTTTTTTGGGCAAAATTTAAGATGATGAAGCTTTTTCAACATTTAACTGAGTTGTATCTCAGAAGAGTAGTTGAATTAGGACAATACAGACACATTCTCATGGTTCCGATGAAGTTCTTGAGCATTTTCATGAACCTGAGGCCAAAGACAATCTTGATTTTCTCATCTTTTCTATTTAGGCTTTATGTTTGGAGAATAGTATGAGATATTAGAGACCAATTGAATAGAAGAATTATCAAATTAATTTACAAATATCTAAATAAGGTGATGGTTGAGGAATTTTTGCTTGAACTATTGGTTCTGTTATTATTCTTTGCTGTCAAATCATTTCATTTGTATTGTGTGTTGTTGCCACTTGTTTTGAATTGGTTCAGTGATGAAAACAAGCCTTACGAAAACGACCAATCATGTAATGACAATATGCAAAATATTTTATCAAACAAAATCTGACAGACTTAATTGTCAACCTTAATGATTTATAGATTTGATTTTGTATTAACTCTTGAATTTAAGTTTGCACCATTTACTTGAATGCAGTCTATATGGCAAACATCATTGAATAACTGAGCCAAGAAAGATATGCAATGTTATTATTAGTAGAAACAATCACCTGTGCAGTAGTTTCATTATTTTGCCTGAGATTAAATTCGCAGATTGAATTTGGGTGCTAAAAGAAGTTGGTTACTGGAGACTTACTTTATCTCTGGAAGCTGATATTCTGCTATATTTTTTATGATGTGTTCCTGTTACCATTTTTTGGTTACCATAGTCTGGAAGCATATTTAGAGCATATGTGAAATTACCAGTGCAAGCTATCAGATACTCTTTACTTATTTCATGTCTTTCCTCTTTATTTTGCAGAATAATAAAGATAATCCTCCATGCAATACTCTCTTCATTGGAAATCTTGGTGAAAATGTAAATGAGGAAGAAGTCAGAGGCCTTTTCAGTGTGTATGAGTCCTAACCTTTATATACGTTTGCATCAATGTTAATAAAGGCTGTTGAGTCTCTATAAAGGCTGTATGTGAACTCTGGTCACCCTTTTTCGTTCCAATATGCAGTCAACCTGGTTTCAAGCAAATGAAAATCTTGCGGCAGGAGAGAAATACAGTTTGCTTCATTGAGTTTGAGGTAAGTGTGTAAACATGTTAAGACAATGACTGTAGCTTTAACTTGTCTTTTTGCTCTTTGCATCAACTTTGTCTAACCATTCTGTCTGTCTTCTCATTCAGGATCTGAATAGTGCTACGACTGTTCATCAGAATCTGCAGGGTGCGGTTCTTACTAGTTCTGGCCGCGGTGGCATGCGAATTCAATATCCTTTTTTCTTTACTACTTTTCATCAGTCGCTATTATCTAGTTGAGTACATAAATGGAGTTAGATTTTGTTGATCACATTTGAAATCTTGCTCTTTAATTTGTTGTTTGAGGTGTAGTGGTGAGCTTTTCCTTCTTGGTTTTTCTCTTTGTTGTCGTATGATAGTGCCAATAGTAGTTAGTATAATTGCTTATAGCAATGTCCATTTTGGTGTTATGTATGTTTTATAATTAGATACAACCTTCTTTGCCTGTTTCATTATCCCTTGATCTGCTTTTCTTGACTTTTCAAACATTTTCAAAGAACCCTTTTGGGCGACGGAAGGACTTCATCAATGGTGCTGCATCGGAACCTAACGGAGCTCCTACTTACCAGCAGTGACACAAAGGGATGTATTTTTGCTCTCTTTGCTCAATCATGAAGATTATGGAACAGGAATGGATTGCATCATGGAAATTACACAAAAGTTATCATCAGCATCCTTGTGTGAATGAACCTGGTGATCATGAGTGTCATTATCATCTTTCGCAATGCACGAGTTCTCAAAAGGCATCATGATCTGTTGGTAATTGTGCATTGGCATCATCAACATGGATAATTGTTCATCTATATGCTGTTTACATTGTTCAGTATGATCTGCTATTTTATTATGCATCGGCATCAGTGAATTCTAGTTTATCTGTGCAGTTGAAGCACTATATTTGTCTAATGGACAATATGGTCGAAACCGACCATTCTTGCATGGCTATACAACTTGATCTTCAAGCAACTTGCTATTGCAATCTCATTGCATTGAAGGAAAGCTGCCAGAACTCATGTCATGTCATGGCATATCATAGCTTGGGACCATGGGCCATTACATTATCATCAATCCACATTCAGCAATTCATCATTCATGCTTTTGCTTAGCAGCATGAAACTGATCAATATGTTTTTTACCTCCAGGCTTGCATAAAGCCATTATTCGCAGGGTTTGGTGGTCTGTGTTTGTTTGCAGAATATTTTGAGATGGAGCACACTTCAGTGCTATGGTGGTCTTTGGAGATGGAGCTGAAAATGTCAAAAGTTGGTAAGTTTCCTGTGAAGTGTGGATGTCTACATCCCTGATGTAGCTGTAGCTACCATTCTAAGGTGACTTGACACTATGTGGAGATATAGAAATTGATAGGTTTGAACATTTCAACTTAGTTAATTGGGCATCTATTGGAGCAAATTCTCAAAGTAGTCAAGCTCCATTGTTGGATGGATTCCAAGCTGCTGGAGTAGAGATAATAAGGCCTTCTTGATTGACTGTTGTGTTTTATTTTTTTTTGTTTTATAGGATAAAGGCTAAGTCCATTTTAAACTCTGTGCCGGATTAGCTGATTTCCTCATAGCATTATATGGATAGGAATTTTCATTGGTGGGAAGCTGAATTTAGCTGGTTGCTTTATTATCATCATATGGCAATGCAATAATCAAAGTGTCTTTCTAACATAATAGGGGTGGGGGGGTGGAGTAATTTGAAACTGGCCATGCTGCTATGCATTTGGTATGAAATAGACAGTCCGGATATGCATTAACAAGGGAAGGGATGGTAGGAAAAAGAGTGATGTGCAGGACTAATTTTATAGTGAGTGCAGGCAGTGTTTTCTTTGGACCTTTTGTCATGCTTGGTTCTTTACTTGCAGTATATTTTGGCAGACGAAGCACAGAATTGAGATCCACTAGCGGACAGCAGCATCGTTAAAAGATTGCATTTACTCGTCCTGTCGTTCCCCATGTGGTGCCCGATAGTCTTAGGTAAGGTTTTTAAAAAGATTTTAAGGTGTTAATTAGTTTAATTAATAACAAGTTTTAATAAATTATCATAAAAAAGATAAATTATCACAGGCTGTTGAACTTTGGATAAACCCTATCTTCCCTACTTATAATCTATGCAGAGAATGGCTATCCAAACCTGAAAGCGATCCCAGTAATTATGTTTGGATGGCAATAAAGAAATTATCAGACAGCAGTTAGGATCAGATGCCAAATGTTACAAACCAATCAATCATGAAGGGCGTTGACAATTGAAGAAATTTTGCTCACTGCATTGAATCTGATCAGAATCATCAAAACCTAGCAAACACCACCGGCAATAATGTGGCAACAAAGAATAGAAAAACAATCCATAATTTGCATATTGCAGATTTGAGTTCATAAGAAGGTAAATTCCAAAACAGCCCAAAGGCAAATACTGGTTTAACAACTTGTTTTAAACTTTATTCCCTGCAAGCTGAAAAAAGTCAAACATTACACGAACCACTTAGCTGTAGTTGGAGCGACCTTCATGCAATTATCAAACTGTCTTCATCTCATTTCATGCTTCAGGTGAATCGGAACGGATGGCTGATGAGCAAAGAAACAAATTAGCATAAACAAAATTTTCTACAACATAAATTAAAATTTAAAACCAAAACACCAAGTATAGCATACTCGGATGGTAAAAAAAAAATGCCATGTAATTAACTTTTGGACTAATTTGGCAACCATGCATATCCAACCATAGTTCCTTTGACACTCACATTTCATATACATCACATTATTCAGCATACTCATCATAAAAATTTGACATAATTCATATAGGATATTGAGTTCTCTCTTAAGGAAGTGATTTTGAAGTTCTATAAGTTGGAATTACAAAGAAACATCAATAACAGAAGAAACCAAAGAATATAAGATCTCTGATCTTGCAACAAGGAAGTTAGCAAGGAGGTCAATCTACTAAGATTAATAAGCACGGTGGTCTTTGGGATTCAACTCATGAAAAGGAAATCAGTTGCAGTTTATCCTTGATCAGTAAGACCGGTCATACTTCACACAGGAGCATATGTAAGCCTGGTTCTGAAAGATGCTATCACTTTAACTTTACAAATACACTTGATATGACATGCGAACAACATCAATGAATTAGATGGGTGTATATTCTGTTTCTCTTAAATCAAGAGCTGATCAGTAACTATGCTCCTAAACAAAGTGTTCATAGAATTCAAATAACTTTAGATATGAGTATCATGCAAGATATCATAATACTCGTGCAGATTGCTTCCGAGAACGAAAAGGTATTATGAAAGATATCTTATCCATTCAGTAACAATTTTAAGGACAGAGAAATGGCACAGTAAGATATGAGTACTTCTCAGAAAGGATCCTAGAGAATATACAACTTGTGAAACCATAGAAATAACTAGTCTGATGGCACGCATCAAGAATGACCTTAACTCAAGAAAATCAAATCTAGCACTTACTCATGTCCATGATTTTCAAGTATGGCAACCATCAAGAAGCCCTTAACTTAAGATAATAAAATCTAGCACTTATTCATGTCCATGATTTTCAAGTAAATGTGAATCACATTACCATATAGAAGATTTTGGGCTAGAACATCTACAAAAGGAGAAAACCAAAGCGACTGTTTAAGCAGTAAGGTCATGGTGTTGACATGAGACTACTACAAAACAATACTAGTCCAATCACATTACTGTACAGAAGATTTTGGGCAACAACATCTACAAAGGGAGAAAACCAAAGCCACTGTTTAAGCAGTAAGGTCATGGTGTTGACATGAGACTACTGCAAAACAATACTAGTCTGACTATTTCTTGCTCCATCTGATTAATAGGTTTGTTGAACCCTCTCTGATGTCAAAATCATGTCACTGAAAACATTCGGTATTCACCAGTGATTTACTTGGATTGAGAGACAAGAGAGCAACCTCCAGATCCTCTTTTCTTACCAAGAGAGAAACTGTAGAATTTTGTCATCTTCACAAAGTATAACCCTTTATGCGGATTTGGTTCCTGGAGGATTTCCAGAATGACCCTAGAATCCAAACACTAAATAAATTCATGTTATGGGCTAAGATATGATTTGATGACTAATACAGCAATAGAGTAGCATACTCAGTGAAGTCTTTCATTGTCAACTCTTAGCTATGACATTGTATTGGGACATGAAGGACTTTAAGCCTACAATGAGAAGAAAGTAATTGATGCACTAGTCTCTCATGATTGAGGATGCAAATGTTCCTTTCAGATCAACATGATTGATCCCATGAGCAAGTACTGAGTTTTGAACCTATTATTGTTATCACATCTGAGTTTAGTCGCACATTATAAGTGGAAATGTGGAAAACACAGGTAAGTTTGTAAGAGTTTTATGGGTGTGCCATCATTAACTTGGCTTACACATCCTAAGTCATACGCTGGAAGTGAAAGAAGACTTAGGATAGCTTCTAAAAACTTGATGGATATACTAAGATTAACTTCGACCTAAGCATCCTGAGATAGTAGTCCAGTTCAGGCTCAACAAAGTTAATAGGTCAATGGCGTCGAGTCATGATGGTTGCTCTAATCTTCAGTGTATCACACATATAGAAATTCATTATTGCCACTTTAAAGGGTCAAATGCATGATTACTCAAGTTGGCTCACAGATACAGGATAATGCTTCTACTTGCCATCATTCTCGACCGCAGGCAAATATATTGATAAAGAATGATGCTATGGACAATATAAGCAAAATTATTTTTCTCTATTTCCACAATATAAGGAGGAACAAGAAAAAGAAAAGAAGTGGATCACCCACACCCAAAGGGCAGCAAGACTGCGATCTAAAATTATCAGGGCACTTGATAACGTTTCCACCACCTCCAATCCGACAGTCTAATCCGACATCTAAAGATCATAGACAACCAAATACCTAAATCCATAATTGATCGTGCCCATCAGTTAATCCGTCATGAGCAAATCGAGATCCCAAACACACAATGCAGAAGCCCGATGACCAGACGAAGGCTTGAAGAAGGAATCAAGGAAACAAAAAATACTATACAGAAGCATGTAACCCACTAAATCCCCCAAAAAAATTCCAATCGCCACGTTGTAGCCAATGGTATCGTTTCAACAGACAATACGAAAAAGGCATGATCTTTCTCCTAAAACGAAACCCTAAAACAACCGATTTGACTCTTACGAGAGCTTCGGCATAGTAGCGAAATCCATAAAGAGGGATTAGCCTTAGATCAGAGAAGGGGCGACTCACAGGGCTTCTCGGGCTTGCCGTCGGCCCACTTGGAGACGATGAAGTGGACCTTCTCCCGGGCGACGGCCTCCGATCGGTAGGGCTCCTTGAGGCAGCCCCGCACGAGGGAGGCGCAGATGTTGGAGTAGGTGATGTACGTCATTCCCGCCGCCCTCCAGAACGGCACCGCCGCCGCTGTGCTCGCCATCGCCTCCTCCTCTCTCTTCTTTTCCCACACAACAGTTCTCCTCTTTGGGGCATCTGCGATTAGCTTAATTAACAGTTGAGGACATTTATGTCATTTCATGCAAGTCCTGGACGGGCCGGACTACTTGAGTGGAGGTAGAGTGGGCCTTAAAAAAGGCCCATTAAAGGGCCCAAATTGCTGTAATGTGTGTTAGCTTTGCGTGGAAAAAAAAATTAAAAACACTTTTAAAAAATAAATTACCAAATTTACAGCTCAGCATCTTATTATGATCTCACAAAATTGTCAGAAATTTCACCACTTACCCTTTACTAATAATAATAATAATAATAATAATAATAATAATGATTATTCCTATAATATTGATGGTTTTTATTTTTTATTTTCCTTCCAAAGTAGTATGGAAATAACTTCATTGCTTATTGTTTAATTTATTTTTTATAGTGACGTTACTTTCTCTTTGTTGGATAAAAAATTAATATGCATTAAAAAAATAATAAATCAGATTCATGAGGTTCTTTTGCAAACCCTAACTGGTGTGATTTATGCCAATGATCTCAGCAGCCGCATGTGTTTTATGCCACAGTACTGTGCTTCTTTTCCTTGGGAGTTTGTGGAAGAGGGAGGACTCATTGCTTTGAGGGTGCCTTTGATGGCTCCTTTTACCAACAAAAGTTGCTGCTGACTTCTATATATTTCTTTGGCTTTGCGTGGCTGCGTCAAAAGCTACTTTTGTTGATCTCTCTCCTGTGTGGAAAGGCTCCACACCATGTTCTCTTGGCTGAGATATAGAGTGAGCAAGGCTTAGTGATCCATGCATGCTTGTAGTAGAACTCCCTACTATTCATACTGATAGGAGATTACAGGATGAGTAGTGTGATGTCGCATGTTAATTTGATGCACAAGCTGCATGCTCAGACTGTGGTCTGAGTTGGAATGATGCATGCATGAAGCGTCGTGTTCAGAACTCTCTCTCTCTCTCTCTCTCTCTGTGCCTAAATAAGTCTGATAAAGAGTGAGAAACAAGTCTGACAAATGCTGAACATGAGGCATGCTTTCCGGTAAAGGTTCGTGTCAAGATGAGTGGCCGTCGACCTCATGTATGTAGACAACCAGCTCTAGAGAATGATGATGGCAACTCTACCGCCAGACACTGTAGACATGGCAGACTGACCATCTTTGACAGCACTTGAGCTTTCATGAGAAAAAGGAGCAGACCACAATCACTGTCTCTTTTGTACGTGTTTGTAGGTGACCTCTGAGCCCATCTCTCATGCTCTGATCTCATCATATGTGCCACAATAATATATGTGGAATAGCTGAGGGAGATATGGCTGCAACGAGAGGAAGCAGGTGGTAGGCAAAAAGGCAATGAATGGAGGCACATGCATCACTGTTGCCGGAGGACCCTCTCCTCCCTTCGAGCTTCTCGAGAAGTGTAAATGACTTGTCTTCTTCTGAAGCATCGATCTTTAGACACCTGTGAATGAATGAGCCGTGTGCAAATTCCCTTTCTTTTCTATCTATCTAACCTGAGGCAACTTTTGAGCAGGCCATGCATTTAATCTGCTGCCTCTTTTATCTTTCTTGACAGATGAATTCACACGACACATCCCTCGCCGGTGGGTGGGGTTGAATTTAATGGAGGCCCGCCGGTTTAATGCTTTGCTTACAGGGAAAGGGTGTGTCCTCCATTGGAGTCAGCACAAAAGGTGTTCGAGAGTTGTCTTTTGGCATTCCTGGCAGCAGGCAGAGATTGCATGAAACATGCAGCCAACGCCTTCTGCCACTGCATTTAAAATAAGTGGCCTATCTTCTTCCCTCTCGGTCACTGCTTCTCGGTGGAGAAGACACCTCCACGTTGTATTCCTGAAACTACTAATTGTTGCTGCACCAATTGGAACACACACACACACACATTCTACTAATTATAATGTTAGACACGACATATGACTGCAGCATTACATGTAACATACACAACAACAAGAGAATCCTATATCAGTGCTGATGTCAAACAAAAGATCGGCTAAGAATATGATTTAGATTGATGAACATGTTATAAACAGCCTCATGATTCTAACTTGTTTGGGTTTTGAAGCCTCAGTATCCCAGCAGCATCCTAAGAGAAAAAACAATAGGAAGCACTGTGTGATGTTCATGTTGTCCACAACCCATCGACGGCAATTGCCACCGACGTCGGCAGCCACTCACGGTCGCCGGGACTCTTTGCTGGGCCCCCTTTCACCACCGATAGCCTGACGACCACCACGCCGTCGTCTGCTTGCAGATTACATTTCAGTTGCCTCAAGTTGGGTATTAGCACCCTTTCGGACCATTCGTCGAATGCTGCTCCCGCGAGCCATGCGCCCGCGACGATCCGGTCGACGGCGTCCTCGTCGACCTTTATGGAGCATCCGTCGCCCATTACGGTGGCAAATTTCGTCGATATTGAGTCTGATACGGTCCTTCTCAGAGGGCTGAAGTCCACAGGATTGAACATTATGGTATTCTCCACCAATTCCATCCATCGGGAGGCAGAGGACGACGTCGAACACTTGACGGCCAGCCTTCCATTCTCATGTTCGTGCTCGGTGGTGAGGTCGCTTGAGTTCCATGAGCCCTCTCCGGCTGCGTCCTCCATGGCTACTGCCAAGTTCAAGTCCAGCGATATGCCTACGCCACACGACGACTGCTTCCTCAGTTTCGTTGGTTGATCACCATTGCCGAGCCAATCGGCACAACGCTTTCCGGGGTTCTTCTCAGCTGAGAGCTCCAGTTGCCACCCATGACCGACGGAGTGCAAGATCTTCTCCTCTAGAAGGATGAGGGATTCATGGCGGCTCTTGAGCTCTTCCGGCAACCAACTCGAAGTGAGGACGAAGATGACACTCCCCAAGCTGACCTCCCGGCCGTACGAGTCGAGCAGTCGACCCCGTTCCATGGCCCGCTTGATGCCTCCCTGCACGACCCCATCTGCCTGATCTATATCCTCGAGCACGACCACCGAGAACGGGTTCCGGCGCACAGCCTCCGACACACGATCCATCGGAGTCCTTCCACGCGAGACCATGTTCGACTCTCCATCATCTCCATTAGAGCATGTTGAAGTGCCACTGAAACGAACCATGGTCGGGGCAGTCCCGAATAAGGTCTCCGACAGCGCGGTGGCCATCGTCCTCTTACCAACCTTGTCGGGGCCGATGAGAAGAAGCCAAGTGTCGCCTTTAGCACCGCCGCCTGGCCGCTTCCAGTTCTCGGGTTTGGAGTGCATCAGAGCAGTAGCAATGGCGGAAGCTGCTTCCTGTTGCCAGCCAACCTTCTCGGTGAGCCCCTTCAACAGCCGCTTGAAGGCATCTTTCTCCGAGATGCCGGTGACTTTGGCCCTCTGCTGGATCGAGAATCCATCCTGCGTGCACTCAGTGAAGTCCTTGACGCGCTCTGCATGGGTCTTCTCCAACAGAGCGTTTGAGGCTCTCGAGTTCCCGAGGACCAGATCAGTCTTCACCGGGCTCCGAGGAAGGCTACATGGCTGCTCACTTGATGCGTTCAGCATAATCTTTCTCCGGTGGACGAGGTTTCGAAACAGTGTTAAGTCCGAATCAGGCTGGGGAGAGCCGAGGAGCACCGTATGAGAGAGGCTGGGGTGAAGGCGAGAGCACGTGTCCTGCCATTTCTTGAGCAGCTCCTCCGTGCTCTGCTTCCCCATCAGCTCTTGTTCCTCTTCCTTCGCCTGACACAAACACGATTCAGATCAAAGAAATTTTAGCTTTCAGGAAACACTACCGTGCTTCGACTATGGAATGTGTATCTGTAAACAAAATGAGACCTGAAGAAGACTAGTTGATGGTTTCGTGCCACCTCCATTGCTAAGCTTAGCAAGCTGCAGCCACTTCGGCAATGCCTTGTTGTCTTCAACCTTGGAAGGCGATTTCTTGATTTCCTCGGTGACAAGCCTGGCCAGTTGATGCTTGTAGCTCTCCATGCAGACAGAGCACAGGATTTTACCTGAAGAATCTGCGCCATCGGGAGGTTGACTTCTGGTTATAGCAGCGGCAGCGGAGCTGCTAAGATTACCAATGACCCCAAGCCTACAATTCGAATCAATAAAAGAATGGTTGATGCTTGATACCAAAAGTGTTGTCCGCAAAATGAGATCTAAGGAAGGCATTTAATCCATTCCAAGAAAAAAACACTGAAATCTATCAGCTCCTTTCCTAATTGAATGGCAGCGTATTGTGCAATCCAAATAGAGAACAAAATCAAGACACCAGCAAGAACTTAGCAGCGAATACTGCTAACAAGAAAGGGAAAAAGATCTCACTTTGGGAATATACGCGGCCGTGAAGCGATCGGCAGCACCTGCAGATCCCAATCATTCTCCATCGCCGGGTAGTAGACCTGGCACCGGAGGTACGTCGCGCTCGTCGCCGTGCCAACCAGCCACAGCCGACCGTGGTCTTCAAAACTCTTCACAAGCTTCCCCATCTCCGCCACCACCACACGGCCGACCTCGCAAACGATCTGCCTCGTCTGAGGCCCAGCCGAAGCTATTGAAGCCCCGCCGGGGCTCTCCACCAGCCAACTGAGGTCTCCGAGATCAAGAACCACGCCATGGCCCCGGCTCATCTCGGTCTCGATGGAGGCGCCCAACTCTCTGATCCATGCGGGGATCCAGGACAGGTCGCTAGCTACGGCGGCTGTGGCCAGTTGCTTCGCGAAGGAGACGACTTGGGCTGTTTGGAGTGGCGGCGGGGCGTCGCCAGATTCGATCTTCTGTAGTACCTCCTTCATGACTGCGTCCGGATGCGAGTCACCGACAAGGACCGGATTCCGTTTCTCGGATCTCAGCAGAATGTCCATCACCCGCTTCACCTCCTCTCTCCGGGGTTCCTCTAGGCCACCTCCGGCGGTGGCGCCACTGCTGTGTCGGTGCTGGTAGAAGCGGGGATTCATGTAGAGGTTGCGGGCGGGGGAGGCGTGGATGCTTAAATTGTGACTGAGACCGCCGCCGAGGGAGGAAGCGAAGAGAGCAGGGGAAGCAGGGGAAGTGAAGGTTGAAGCGGGGGCGGTGGTGGAGGAGGATGACGAGGAAGAGGACAGGGATTGCTCGACGACAGCCTTCACAGCGGTGGAAGAGAAGCTGGCCTCGCGCATAACGCGGCTGACGGAGGGGTCGTCGAGAATGGAGATGACGAGCTGCGCGAGCTCGACCTTGACAGCGAGGAGCGGCGTCTGCTGCTGCTCCGGGCATCCACGGCGCTGGTGCGCCTGGGCACGCTTGAGCGCCGCCTTGAGCGCGTTAGACATCGGCGGCTCAGCAGTCGAGTCGGCGCCGCCGCCGCCGCCCCCGCCTGAGGAGGAGGATGAGGAGCAAGGGAGGCGGTCCAGGGCAACGGAGAAGCAGAGATCGAGGGCGCGACATCGGAGAGGGTGGACCGTGTCAGAGAGTGAGCTGACGCAGGCCCGCCGGAGTAGACCGGAGGGGGCAGCGACAAGGGTGGCAGCCACGTGGAGAGGGGTGGTCTGCCCGTGCTTCCGCCGCGCTGCCTCCTCGACAGAGCGGGTCAGAACGCTCGCCGCCTCCGGCGTCAGCGTCTGCAGGATTGCGCTCAGCCCTCCCCTCATCCTTCTCTCTCTCTTCCTCTCTTCTAACAGATAAAAATCTCACCTATAAAAGCTGACAACCGATAAAAATCTCACCTTTCCAAGCTTACTGACAACGAATCTGAAGAAACCCCGCAAAAACACAACTTTTCTCAATCGAAACAAGAAGAAGAACGAGATGAACAGCGAGCCGCCGAGGAAAACAATTCCCTTTCGACTTGATTCCCTTCTGTCACAAAAGAACAGGACTCAACGTAAAAGCCAAGGCCACTGTAGCTAATGCCCGAGGGGAAAGATGACACCTTTGGAAGAGAACGGAGAACAAGAAACCCAAGAGTTTTAGTTTGTTCACTCTCTCTCTATCTCTCTTTCTCCTCTTGTTTCAGCAGCAAAGTACGGAGTCGAAAAGGATCAAAGAAAGGATGGTCGAATAGAAACTTCCTTCTCTCACGAGCTGCCTCTCACCTCTTTTTCCCCTCAGGGAGAGAGAATGTGAAATTGCCTTGTGAAATGTGAAAGGAGAGACAGAGAGGATATAAATTCTAATGGTGTAGGCGTCCTGAGAGGCTGAGAGCCATCTCCTTCTCCTACCTTTCTCTCAAACACCTTTTGGATGTCATTAGTACGTTAGACCAGCCTTCTCAAAAGGCCTTGTCTGCTTGTGATGATATCATGTTTAGGTTGGCTTGTCATGATCTATTGTTTATTCTTTCTCTCTCTCCCTTGCTTTTCGATCCTTAGCTTTCTGAATCAGTTCTTTCTTTCTCTCAATCCTATCATTTTGACGTTTGACTATACTACCATGAGTTGTCTAAATCTGTTCGTGCCTCTCTCTCTCTCTCTCCTCCCTCACTTTTTGATTTCAGCTTTCTGAGTCACTTCTTTCTTTTCTGACGTTTGACTACACTCCACCTACTACCATTTTCTCTCTCCTCTGCCAAATACCTTCTCCGCGTATAGAACTGATACGACCTTTTCTCCCATTCATAGTCTGCCTCTACTGTACTATCCTGTCTACAACGTAAATCGATAATAAATTAAAATGCATGGGATTCAATATAAAGCTGAATGAAACATCGGATTCAAAACTAGTGAGGTTTTCGTCTCTCTCTCTCAAGCATCAGTGGTTTCACACGAGCATTATGTGTTCACTCCCCTTCAAGTCTCCGAAGTCGGCCAAAGGGATCAGATCGTTGTCGTCATCATTCCTCGTCTCAGTACTGCCACCAGTCTTCGCTCCATAACGCGCTCTCCTTTCGCCTTTGTCGCTCTCTCTCTCTCTCTCTCTCACGCGTTTCTCCAGCAGTTCGGTAGACCAGGAGGAGTAGGAGTTGAAGCGACTCGCCGTTTGGCTCTTTACTGCACGCCATCTTCTCATCGGCTTTTCATCGAAACCTTTTGTGTTCCCTCCTTTCGATGTAATCGCTGTGGTCCATGCAGCATCATCAGGTTCACAGTAATCAACCCCACCTGAAACAAGACGAGATCGAAAAGGCTGCTATTCCACCATTTTTTCCTCTCCTCATCAGAAACTACTTGCTCCAAAATTCAACCCACCATCACAACATCACATGTCGATCGAAAAGGCTGATCCACGAGCATGACGTACCCAACACCAAGCTCTTCGATCATGTGAAAAGAAATAGGCATCTGGATTGACATGTTTAAGATATATGGCACTAATATTTGTTGAGAGGGGGGAGAATAATTCCAAAAATCAAATGAAATCGCAGCGATCAACAAGCTAAAAATATATCAGAAATTTTTTTGCTCTTGAATTTTGAAGAAATACTGTGATGTTTACAATTTGAAAGGCTAATCAGTTCCCAAAATATTCATACGGGAGAAGCAGTCAAGAGGTATCTTTAAACTGAAATGTGGCCGCTTGTCTTCTTCTTGGAAAGTAAATTAATTTATGGGTTTGAGAAGATTCGCATATTGGGTATTTAAATGAACCAAAGGATCACGTAACAGCGAGCAAGAATTCCTTCGGCTGTTGAGCTTGCTTTATCAATAAGGAAGGAAGAAAGCTAAGGGTCATCGATGAACACACAGTGGCTATGCATGTGTCATGCCTTCCCTCTCCCTGAAACAATGGCCACACGTACAAAGTAGAGGGAGTCTCTTACTAATAGGGAGTATATGTGAATGCTTGCAAAACGAAGCTTCTCCTCTGACAAAGAATAGAATATTGCAACTGTGGTGTGCACGTTGAAGTCTCTCTCTGTCTCTCCCATCCTTCTTCCTCACCCTAAAAGCCATGGCTGACTTCATTCCACGACCTTTAGACTGCCTTCATCTGTGGCCTTGAGAACTGTCGCGGTTTGAGTTTGATCAGCAAATCTTCCATCCAAGCCAGAATCACAGAAGCAAGGATTCATGAAGAGTTCGTTCCCCTTCGTGAATTGATATCGATCATGTCATGAGGGGTTCCATTATGCTTTCCATTTATGCAAAGTCTAAGAGTTTGGACTTCCGCTAATCAAGGAAGAATGGTGCCAAATCACGGCAGTTCTTAAAGATTGATGGTTAAGATCACTGCAACTCAACAGTATCGATATTAACTTCGTGGATGGCTTAGGAATCCTTGAAGCTTGCCAACAATAGTATCCAGTCTCCATGAAATGGATCTGTGACATTACATTAGTCACCGAAGCTCATGTAGAACTCCCATGTTTGTTCAAAGCAGGCCTACAAAGGAAAAGGAGAACAACTCAAAGCAACAATGTCAGCAAAAACAGGCCACCATTTTCTTCTTCCTGACGCACGCACGCACAATCAGGAAATATCAGATGGGGAGGAAGGTTGTGATGTTACATGTAGCAAGTAGGCATACCAACTCCATAAAAGTTCACATTATTTCTCTGGAAGAAAAGTAGAAGAAATGAATCATTAAAGAATAAGAAATTGGAAGTGTACATGCTTCCAAAATATTCAAAGCCTTTGATTCAGATTTGGACACTTTTGATTCCATTAAGTTCAGCAACACCTTTCCCTGTTTCAGCAGCCAATCTTAAAAGTCAACTACCATACCACATGCAATTTCTTGAACATATCATGGCAAGCAATTTGTATGTGAACGGTTCCTCGTAATCTAAAGTCTCGCGGCTGATGCAAGGAAGCACTAATAGCTGGACGACACATTGATACCAAATCATCCGTCCCAGTATATTTGTCTTGAGGTCAGCTGACTCACACTCAGATTCTAATTGCAGATATTTATTGTTTACCACCGGGATAAGTAACTCAGAAACACATTGACCACAAGGTAGGGACTTAATTAAAATATTTAAGCTCAAGTTATCGATGAACTTATATTCTGGTCAAGAATCGAATTCAATGTATAGTGACACATCTTCCAAAAGTTCATATCAAATTCAATGTGTCGATTCGACGATCAAGATATATCTCATCAAGATCATCTCCAATCATAAATTTACAAACTCGGAAAGATATCTCGAGACAATAAGATTGACTCATAATTTCTAATAGCCTTATCGGAACAGCAAACACAGGATTTTTAAGAATAATTACAGAGATTCTCCTACCTGATAACTGCAAAGAGGGAGTACATACATTAGGTAAACATCCATGGTGACTGTTGGTGAACTGATGTGCCGTGGTGGGTCAGCTCGGGCTGGTCCACGGGCCGATGTCGAGAGACTTCGCTTGGTCGAACGGGTTGCCAGGATGGATCAACCGCAGGTCACGATACTGGTTGGTGTCTCTTGGTCGGGACGATCGTGCTTCCGGGGGGTGGCCACTCTCCTGCACAGAAGACCCTCGTCGGGTGGTTACCGACTTTGGCCCCTTAACGAATTAGTGCTTGGTTCTTTTTGTTTTTGACTCTCCCTGGCCAGATGCCAGCCAGTGATTTTTATACTATTGTACCAAGGCATTCCTCGGTACATCTTATCCCGGAAATCCTGTCATGCCAAACCCGTGTACGACCGACCCTCGTACAACAATATAAAAATCCATGGTCGGCATCTGGTCAAGGAAGGTGAAAACAAAAGAGAACCAAGCGCTAACTTACTCGTTGAGGGGCCAAAGTCGGTAACCACCCGACGAGGGCCTTCAGTGCAGGAGAGCGGCCACCCCCCGAGGCGTGACCATCCTGATCGAGAGGCGCCTTTCTCCAGACGGATCCAACATCCCAACCTACGGTCGATCAACCTCGGCGACCCGTTTGATCAACCATTGACTCCCGACATCGATCCGTGGATCGGACCGTGCTGACTCACCGGCCATCGCCCATCAGTTTACTAACATGTACTATGTTGTTCGATTTCTTTTCGGCAGAACAATTGTGATGGCACGGTTGCATGTTGAATTCCTTGTGCAGAACAAAAAATAGTCATTTGCAGGACTACATTACTTCTGTTGGAGTCTTGTCAGACAAAAACTTCAAACCAAATAACACTGATGTAGCAGATTGGTAAATAAATTTCAGTTCCTTGTTATTTTCTGCTGGATTACCTGATTGCAAGTTAACTCAAATTCCTTCCTTCTTCAACAGTAGAAAAGTTTACATGCTCATTCGATTTTGATGTTGTTTCAGGTGTCTCTTAGGGAATATGGCTGGAGAAAGGCAAAATACGAATCCACTTCATGTGCTATTTGTTTGGAATCAAAATGCACAGTTGCTGCAGTGGGTACATATCTTGAAACTTTGAATGAGATAATGCATTCCATCATCAATCTGCTGCTTTTCGCTAGATTGAGATTGGAATTACTCTATTCTGGAGCAACTACTCTATTCGGTCATCCATCAGCGCATACATATCGATACAGCACCTTTCTTTTCTTCTTACTTAGGGATAAAAAACAGAGCTTTCTTTTGTTTTGCAGGTTGTAACCATGAATTCTGCACCACTTGTGCATTGTATCTTCTGTTCAACCAGCAACACCGACCTCAACAGCACCTCCAGGATCAGTGGCATGTCCTCTCTGCCGACATGCCATAGTCTCTCATTCATCAAGCTTCCTGATACAACAAGCCCGGTGAAAGACCTGGTGAAAGTGAGTCTGCCCACACCTCTCTGTTCACTACAGCCTCGACACCGAGCTTAAAACCTGCCACCTCGAAGGCCAAGCACATAACCAAGTCCGACTTCCTATACAAGCGAATCAAGCAAAATTCTTCTTGCATGCCTTGCATAAGAGCTTATCTTGATTATATCGAGCTTAGATGTTCTTTTATCAGCTATCTTGATTTCTGTATCCTGTATTTGTTGCCGATAATATTGGCCTTTCAGATGTGATTTGTTAGCATTCTTGTAAACAGATTATAAGACCATTAGTAAAGCTATTAAGATGTAAAACATAAGATGTGAGAAACTGTTGTGTGTAGTGCAGAATTATTGTACCAAAAAAACTATTCTAGTTACCAGGAAAATGTAATTCCGAAATAATTATTTCCTTCGTATCCAGTCAAGAAGTACTTCCATGGTGTATCAGCAGATGTTTTGTAGATGATTACTGGTTGACAACATGTCTTAACAGCTCTTTCACTACTCCTGAAGAGTAAAATAGGTGCCGTTAAACCAAACAAGCAAGATCGTACCATACCGATGTTTCAAGGTTGACTCGGTACAATACGGTACCGGTATATCGAGCGGTATATCAGGACGTATCGAGAGGTACACCAGGGTATACCGAACAGAAGTACTTCCATGGTGTATCAGCAGATGTTTTGTTGATGATTACTGGTTGACAACATGTCTTAGCAGCCCTTTCACTACTTTGAATAGTAAAATAGGTGCCGTTAAACTAAACAAGCAAGATCGTACCGTACCGATGTTTCAAGGTTGACTCGGTACGATACGGTATCAGCATATCGAGCGGTATACGGACGTATCGAGCGGTACACTAGGGTATACCGAACAGTTTTATATATTTTCTTTCTTAATATAACATTGTTATAGTATAGTACTGTAGCACTACTACAGTGTAATACTGTATCCGAATGGTCCGCGTATCGATATACCGTTGGACCGGTACATACCGCCCGTACCGGACGGTACCATTCGATATTGCATACCATGAAATCAAATATAATAAAATGAATAGTAACATGATAAAGAAAATTTTATTTAAAAGAATAGGTGGTAGTAAAGATGAAAATTAATGTTGACAAGAATAATATATTATAAAAATAATACTATATTAAAAATCGTTTTCAGGAATGTATATAATAGAAAAACATGGAAAAAGTAACTTCCGTTGCCGGGACTCGAACCCGGGTCTCTCGGGTGAGAGCCGAGTATCCTAACCAACTAGACTACAACGGATTGCTTGATTAGGCCATAATTCATAAAAACACAAATTTAGATACGACACTCGAATATACCCGGCGGCGCCAGTGGTAAACGTTGCTTCGAGTCAATGGAGACGTTTTGAGCGACGAGCTCCGCCTCCGCCGGCTTCGCGCCCAAGGCCTGGCCGACTGCTGCCGTCCTCACAATTTGTGGCCTGGGACGAACCGTCGACTACATGTTGAGCAAAGGAAGTCGGGACGCGGTTCCTCTTGCCGACATCTCTCGTGACTTGGATGTTGCTCTGAAGGTGTTTGGTACAGTGCCCGAGAGAGAAATGCGTCTCTTGGACGGCTACACAAGCAGCTGATCGAACTCTCTCGGGGCGGGGGCCATTTATTTCGATCCAGGTAATTGATTCATCAACTTTAGTCAACTTAAATTCTTCGATTCGATTGACTTTTTACATGTGCGTGTCGAGACTTAAAAGTGTATGGTAGGAACGAAGAATACCTCTGAAGCAGCTGAATCCAGGAAACAAATGGAACTTTGTTGTGCAATGGTGAGGCCTCATAAACAATCAATTAGAAAGATGGCTTTTCCAGTTCAGAAAGGTCAGTTCGATGCATACATATCTCTTCAGTTTAGCCTTCTTGGGTGTTGGAGGGCCGCCGTATTCAATGGGAAAGTTGGTAAGCAACGTCGACATTTGGCCCATTTCATCATAGGACAAACATTAATGGCTATTTGAGTTGTGCCAAGTTAGATGCTGCTGTGGTTACTACTACTGATATGTGTTTTATGCCTTTCAATATGAGGCTTTTATAATTAATCTTTAAGATTTTGTTTTTCTTCCCCAATTCTTTTTCTTGTTCTACCAAATGTCTCTGATTATTTGCAAGCTGGAAATACGTACAAGTGTAATTATTTGGATGGTTGTAGGCATAATGACTGCTTATTATTATAAGTAAGTTAGGTTGATTGAATCACCCCTGAAATTGACGGATGCTATGTGAAGCCACATATCGCCCCGATAAGCCTGCAATGTAGGCGGGTTGAGTCAGCCCGAACTACATATGTTGGACCCAATTTTGGTGAGGGGTGACGTCGCCCTGACAAATTTCATGGGTGATCCAGTGCCCGTTCATTTCTTAAAGAAATCCTTTTTCTGGATTTATTATTAATATTATAAATACTAATATTATTATCGTTATCTCTGTGATGGTTGGAATCCACAGTCCAGCCGAAAGCGCGTTTGGGCGTCTCGCTCACGCGTCCCACCACAACCCACCCCTCCTAGCTCGCAGTATTTGTCGTTTTAGATCGGCAACCAGTCACAGTCGTGCTGCGTCACTCAATCTGTCTCTGTCTCTCTCTCTCTCTGGTTCCTCTTCTTGGCCTCTGAGGCGGATCGCATATTGCCCGCTAACCCCTCGTTGGATTTCTGATCGTTTCTTCGTTGGTCGCACCGGCACGTAAGAATCCCCAATACTTCGGCACCTAGAGTTCTTTGATTTCTTAGATCTATCTTCTGAATCCGCTATGGTTCCTCCTTTTCTTGATAGATCTCACTCTTTGGAGCTGATCGCTTGGGTTTGACTTTCTTTTGCTTGTATATTTTGGTCTTTGATTCTTTTCTTGTCGTATGGTTTTCGGTTCTGATGATATTATCTAATCCGTGTGAGATCTGAGGAATGACGGACGTGATCCAGCAGATGCAAAATGTACTCTTTTTGCCTTCGTTGTTTTCTTTTGGTTCGTTTTTAAGATCCTATTTTTTTGGGCTCATAATCAATCGTCTCTGTTGTTGTGTTGTGGAAACTAACTTTGAGCCGTGGCCTCGGGGCCGACGCCGCTCGGTTCGGGTCCGGATGACGCGAAATCTTTTCGGGATGGCCGTGGTTGGGTGCGGTGGTCCGATCGGGACAGTGTAGCCGTCTCCTCCGGGCAAGAACTCATCGCCTGCTCGTTCGGCGGGGACCTTCGGCTTCGCACATGCACAAAGGTCGCTCGGCCCGACCCCTCCGACGATCAAGTCATATGACATGAAAGGGGTTTTAGATGAAGAAGTCTTTTTACGTGTCTTTCCCCCCTTCCTCTCTCCCCCTCCCGTTCAGAATACGAGGGTATTTATAGGGAAGCTTACTGTTTCCTGATGTGCCCGCTTGTAGGGGCAGGCTGGTAGCGTCTGACACTGGTGTTGGCGTGGCGTGTAAGACCGCGCCTGAGCAGGATGTTTAATGTGCTTCGGCCGGCGTTCTGGTCCGTTTGACCAGGTGCAGTCGGGTCGATCGTGAGGCGTCATCTGGGACAGCTGACGTCAGCCCGGGTCTTGTCGCCATTATTATCCTCATCATATTCCCCCCCGGAAAGAAGCTATGCGTCGGTCGTTGTAACGGGAGTCCGAGGCATGGCTTCGGCTTTGGCGGGCTGGCCGCGCAGGGGTGGTCTCGGGGAGTGTGGAGCCGAGGAGCACGACGCAGGCGGGCTGGTCGCGCAGGTGTGTCTCGGGGCATGGAGCCGAGGAGCACGACGCAGGCGAGCTGACCGCGCAGGTGTGTCTCGGGGAGCATGGAGCCGAGGAGCACGACGTAGGCGGGCTGGCCGCGCAGGTGTGTCTCGGGGAGCATGGAGCCGAGGAGCACGACGCAAGCTGGCTGGCCGTGCAGGTGTGTCTCGGGAGCGTGGAGCTGAGGAGCACGATGCAGGCGGGCTGGTCGCGCAGGTGTGTCTCGGGGCATGGAGCCGAGGAGCTGAGGAGCACGACGCAGGCGGGCTGGCCGCGTAGGTGTGTCTCGGGAAGCATGGAGCCAAGGAGCACGACACAGGCGGGCTGGCCACGCAGGTGTGTCTCGGGGAGTATGGAGCCGAGGAGCACGACGTAGGTGGGCTGGCCGCGCAGGTGTGTCTCGGGAGCATAGAGCCGAGGAGCACGACGCAGGCGGGCTGGCCGCGCAGGTGTGGTCTCGGGCAACACGCGGCCGAGGAGCACGACGCAGGCGGGCAGGCCGCGCAGGCGTGGTCTCGGGCAACATGCGGTCGAGGAGCACGACGCAGGCGGGCAGGCCACGCAGGTGTGGTCTCGGGCAACATGCGGTCGAGGGATGCGGCTCAAGCGGGGAGGCCGCCCTGAGGGGAACTCGACAGTTTACGGCCGAGGGACACGGCTCAAGCTGGGAGGCTACCCTGAGGGGGGGCTCGACAGTCTACGATCGAGGGACACGGCTCAGGCGGGGAAGCCGCCCTAAGGTGGACTCGACAGTCTTCGGCCGAGGGACACGGCTCAGGCGGGGAGGCCGCCCTGAGGTGGACTCGACAATCTACAGCCGAGGGATACGGCTCAGACGGGCAGGCCACGCTGAGGTAGACTCGACAGTCTACGGCCGAGGGATACGGCTCGGGCAGGCCGCGTTGAGGTAGACTCGGGTAGTCTAAGGGATACGGCTCGGGTGGGCAGGCTGCCCTGAGGTAGACTCAACAGTCTACGATCGAGGGATACGGCTCAGGCGGGCAGGCCGCGCTGGGGTAGACTCGGGTAGTCTACGACCGAGCCGTGTAGATTCAGAAGGGTTTAGGCCGGGGCTAACCGCGAGCCGAGAGGTTGTCAGGTAGATACTGAACCTTCGCTCGGAAGAGACTGAGGCAGGGCTTAGATTTCTTTTCACGAGGACTACGTCGGATAGCCACCGCGGGTGCTTGACCCCTTCTATGGAGCCTGCTGCCGAAAGTCGTCCCTTCTCCTTACGGCCACCCAGGCCTCCGCCGCGATGTACTGGTTAGCCCACCGGAGCATCTCTGGCACCGTGGTGGGGGGTCGCTCCACGAGAGACCAGAGGAATCTGGAAGGTCGCAGGCCCATTATAAACGCCTGCACTAACAGAGAGGGATGAGTGTCCGGCAAACCCCGGATTTGTGTGGCAAAGCGATCCACAAAATGTGAGAGGGGCTCGTCCTCCCTTTGTTTGAGTCTGATGAGCAGTGCCACGGACTATTTCGGCCATGCATGGGCCACGAAGTGGAGCTCGAAGTCCTTGACGAGCTGGTCGAAGGAAGCAATCATTCCGGTCTTCAAGCCGCCATACCACGCGTGGGCCGGCCCTCTCAGAGTGGTGGGAAACGCTCGGCACATCAGGGCATCAGAGGTTCCGTATAGCGCCATTTGGGCACGAAAAGCAGCTACATGGTCCGTTGGGTCGGTGGAGCCATCGTAAGCGTCTAGAGAGGGGAGCTGGAAGTCCGGGGGGACTGTTTGATCTTGTATTTCGGGCGCGAACGGAGACCCTTGGTGTGCGTCCTCCCCGAGCTCTCCCTTTGACCTGCGAACCTCCTTTTCCACTTCGTCGAGCCGCTGGCCAACAAAGCGTAGCTGGGCTCGTAGGGAGTCAATAGAATTCGAAGAGAATGCCTCGGGTTCCGGGTGGCCACTCGGGTTTGCCATCACTGGATCCCCGGGTGGGGCCGGTCGGACCCGAGGCGAAGCGGGGGGCTCCGGAAGTGTCGTATGGGCCCGAACGGGCGCCTTGCGTTGTCGCAGTGGTTCGATCGCAAGCGGGTGCGCCGGATGAGAAACGAGCGGGATAATGGTTTGCACCATACCTATCAGAGCTCGAACTTGATGGGCGAGGTCCTGGAAGGCCTCGGATGACACGGGCATTGAGTCGGCTGGGGCGCCGTCGTGACACGGACTTAGTTGGATTTGCCTAAGTCGTGCGGCACCCTTGCGTGTCCGTCCGCAAAGGTCAGCCTCCCCGAAGCCCCCCCATTATCCCTTAGGACCAATCAAAGAGAGAACGGGTTAAAAAGAACGCCTCAATCGGGATCCACAAGCAGACATGTCCGAAAAACACTTCATAGACAATGCAAATTACAAACAGACTTTACAAGCTCTGAACAGTGGCACAACAAAGGGTAAAATGGTCCATTACAGACCGAAAAGCTCTCGAGCGTGTCCACATGACACAACCTTTATTTACAAGCCTAAAGAGGCCACCAACCCAACTAAAATGGGACTATTAAGCCTTCGGCCGCCCTTTTACATTCTGTACAAGGCATGAACATGCCAAACGACACGGACATACATAAGCATTACATCAAACACCTTGTTTAGAAGTTTGTCCGTGACATTCTCCCCCACTTATCCCTTCGACGTCCTCGTCGAAGCCTTTGTGAACACTGCAACTCTTCGCCTTTGCTGAGTCTTCAATCTTCTGCTCCAGCTGCAATGTGCCTCCTGGCTCCCAGCTGCTCGCCGCTACTGTTTTTGAGTAGTCGAACCTTTGATCTGCCATGCTGCTTCAACTCGCCAATGACTCTGACTCTGGTGTGGGGTTGGCTGAGTTGTGTTGATCCTCGTTGATTCCTGCGGATCCACCAAATGAAGGAAAAGACCATTCTTACTGCGCCAGTTTCTCAAAATTTCCACATGCTGCTTGAACTGGGTGGATGCTTGTTGGAGCTTTAACGAGCATCGCCTCACAAACTTCTGAAGTTTTGGGTCCTTCCTCCACAAAATCTGCTCATTGACTCTTCTTTCAGTTAGTTGTCACATCCAAGTAGGTTCGCATCACTTCCGCTTTCGATTGGCATTTCGTTGGGAAATGAAGCGGACAATCTACTCTCAGTAGCACTGATCACCATTGGTGAGGATTTGACAACTATTGTCTTCCATTATCTTCGAAGGGTCTTTGAACTTGTGCAGAGCTCCTCTGCTAGATAGATAAGAGAACTGGGGTACTCGGTTTCGCCCATCCTCTTAAGGGTTGAGAAGGCAAAGGTTACTTTGACTTCGCCCGCCTCCTCGAGGTTGTACTTCATGCATCGAGCTGGTTACTGGTATTCACCTGCTCTTTGCTCACACTTCTGAAGCACTTGAAGTGTTTGCACTCCTTGCGTTGAGTTAGCTACTGTGATTCACCTTCTCAATGCCATCGAACTTCTGGAATGCGGGAAGTTTTCACCCCAACTTGGAGTAATTCTCTGATAGATGAGGTCGCCTCTGGGATTGTACCGTCTTCTCCATCAACCCTGCCGCCTACTCCACTGAGTAGCAAAGGTACAGCACTGCGTACTGCTTGCTTCGTTCCTTGGTCGTGCACTCTTGCATGACCCGAAGTCCTTCACTTACGGCTATCTTGATGAGAAACTTATTGACACCGGTCTTACGAAGTTCTTCGGCCTCTGCCCTTCAGCCTTGTCTCGGTACTTGAAGATTGCCTCTGCATTCTCCACCTCCTCGGCCCCTTTCACGACCAAGCACTCTCCCTCCGTGGGAGCAAGGATCAATGACTTTCACGGAAGTCCCGCCTCTGCGGTACCATGGCGCTGCCATGCCCATGGCCCTACTATCCGTCGCCTCGCCTCTGCATCCCTTTTCTCCATGATCAGTAGATATGTCTCCGTGGCACTCCTCTGAGTCCACCTCCATTCTAACTGATGCTTGATTTTGGGTAGCTAAGTCCCTCTGGACTCATCGTCGCTTCCTCGCCCCTTTCGACCCCCTGCTTCAACACCTCTGTGTTCTCCAAGCAGTCTGTTTGGTCGATGGAAAGACAGACTGCAACTCCCATGCATGGCCTCTGCCATCACGTTGTAGGGTTTGCACCGATTCTGTTCTCCTTAGCTTCCTTTGGTAGCAACGTTCGCTTACTCGGCCTTGTCCTCTGACTTGCCGTGCTCCCTTAAGCGAATATGAGCTCTGGAGCAGTCCAACTCTCCAGCTGCTTCGATCATACCTCTGCATGATCAAGTCCCTCCCATGGGACTCACTGGTACTTGCATTCAAACTTTTCCCTTAGTGGAACACAGCCCCCATATGCTGATGACCAAGGTTTCCATCCGATGCAAAATTCGATGCACGCCCGGAAGACCCGCCTCTGCGGTACCATGGCCTTCACTCCTTGAATCCATAGCCCTTCTTGCCGTCGTGTTGTTCACCGAAGTGGAGCTTCCAGTAGCTCCCGATCATACCTCCATATGATCCAGTCCCTCCCGGGACTATGTCGTGTGTGACGCATTGCCACGAACTGTTCCACCACGATCCGCTGCACCATGTCGCCTCCTGGTGACATCTCCATTGCATTCTGATCCTTGTGGAATAAACTCGAATTGTGAACCCTCCATGTGTGGCCTCTGCCAATACATCGCCGGGTCTCTTCCACCTTCGATTTTGTTCGCTCCTTTGGCAATCGACCTTCATCCACCCACTCTTGGGTCACACCTAGATGAAGCACCGCTCTAGGACAGTCCGTCGCCTAGTAGCTCCCGAAGTCCACCGACTTTACTGTAATTTGTGCACCATTGTCTGGATCCTGGGCCTTTGCCTCTACCAGCACAATCTCCGCTGCGCACCGCTTCCTTCATAACAACTCGAATGGCAACACTGGCATATTCTTCAAGAGTACCCGCCTCTGCGTCCTCTTGCCCCGTGCTAAGGCCTTCTGAACCCAACTTCGCCTCCGCAAATTGAGTCGCCTTAGTTCCTCCATCAAATGCTTCTACGAGATAAGGTGCATGTGCCCCGAAGCTCCCTTCGTCTTTGGCACCATGCAAGATGAGTCCACTCCGTCAGAATGAAGGACCCATGGAACAACATGATCCTGCTCTTGCCTCTGCAAGAGCTCATGTCCTTGACCTCTGTCTAAGAAAAGCACTGTGCCTCTGCTCCATGTTCCAACTTCTCTGCTGGCTCCCTTCATGCGGCTTGGGTACTTCGCCAAGTTACACCCAAGTTGCTCCGCTCCTCGTTTTTGCATTGAGTCGATGGTGGCCCTCGTGCCCACCATTCCACGGGTCAGCCCTCCCTTGAGTCCGATCTCCACATCAACTCCCAGTGTGCCTTCATTTAAGTTGCTTTAGGTCGCTCCCCCACTTGATCTCGCAATGCATTCACCAATGCATTCTCTCGAGCGAGATCATGCGATGACTCCTCGCTGCTTGCTCAGTCCATCGAGCTTCGTGGAGTTGTTGTTTGTTGAGGTACTCCTCCTCAACATGTGAGGTCCATCTCACATGATTCTCCCTCTGGAGAGCCGAGACTTATCCCTCCTGGATAACTGTCCCATTGGAGCAACATCTCTCTTCGTTTCGGAGACCACCATCCCCTTGGACTACTCCGATCTGCTGAACAAACTGTGCATTGTTCTGCCTCCTGCAAACACACTTGCTAGATTGCGCCTCCACGTTAATACAGCCACCACTGCACCCCTCAAGGCCTAGCAACATGCTGAACTCGTTGCACACTTCAGCCTCCTCCGGACGTATCCTTCGCATGCCGAAGAGAAAGTTTCAATGCTCCATTGCGCCGAGTCTCGGTCACCTTGGGATGGCCACGAACATTCCGTCGTCCGCATACAAGCCCATGCATGAGTACCAAATTCTTCGAGTTAGCAATTCCCCTCACCTCTGTGAGCTTTGCATAACTCTTTTGGTCGTTGAGCAACTCATTCCACCTTGCATGGTCTCATTCTTGCCAAGCGCCTCGCTTGCCTAGAGCACCATCAAGTATGGTTGTCAACGTTGAGCCGTAGCTCAAACTCAGCCATCCCAACCTTTGTGCGCTCCAAATTCTTCCAAATTTGCCTGTTCTCGTGGTGCCTCTTGCGCGAAGGGTTGGCCATTCCTCTGAATGCCAATCTCAGATGCCCGCTCCTCTGAGCGACTCTTTTCCATACATCTCCATGCCCGTTTTCCCTCAAACGGTCGCGCGTGTGCTGACTGCCCTCAACGCAGCCCCGCTAGGTCCCCCACGTTTGCATGTCAAGTGTTTCTATGTGTGCTTGTCCCGCTCTGATACCATATGACACGGACTTAGCTGGATTTGCCTAAGTCGTGCGGCACCCTTGCGTGTCCGTCCGCAAAGGTCAGCCTCCCCGAAGCCCCCCCATTGTCCCTTAGGACCAATCAAAGAGAGAACGGGTTAAAAAGAACGCCTCAATCGGGATCCACAAGCAAACATGTCCGAAAAACACTTCATAGACAATGCAAATTACAAACAGACTTTACAAGCTCTGAACAGTGGCACAACAAAGGGTAAAATGGTCCATTACAGACCGAAAAGCTCTCGAGCGTGTCCACATGACACAACCTTTATTTACAAGCCTAAAGAGGCCACCAACCCAACTAAAATGGGACTATTAAGCCTTCGGCCGCCCCTTTACATTCTGTACAAGGCATGAACATGCCAAACGACACGGACATACATAAGCATTACATCAAACACCTTGTTTAGAAGTTTGTCCGTGACAGTCGGGCGGTGACAAGCCCGGGTCATTGAATATTCGCCAATATCGTTCTGAGGTCGTGGCGGGGTGTTCGTCACGATGGTCTCCGTGCGGGGGATGTTCCCCCGAGGCTTCAGTCGGGTGCGACCTCTCAGCCGTAGGCTCATCTGAGCCGCTCGGGTGATCACCCGACATTCCGAGCCCTTCCTCTAGCGCCAATCTGTTGTGGGAAACAACTTTGAGCCGTGGCCTCGGGGCCGACGCGGCTCGGTTCGGGTCCGGACGACGGGGATCTCCCTGGGGCGTTCCTCGAGCCCGCTGAGGTAGTCGGGTGCGGTGTCCGATCGGGACGGGGTCGCCTTTTCTTCCGGGCAGGAACTCCTCGCCTGCGCGTCCGGCGGAGACCTTCGGCTTCACACCTGCACAAAGGTCGGGCCGGGGTGCTCGGCTCGACCCCTCCGACGATCCAGTCAAATGACGTGAAGGGGGTTTCAGATGAAGAAGTCTTTTTATGTGTCTTTTCCCCTTCCTCTCCCCCCCTCCCGTTCAGAATGCGAGGGTATTTATAGGGAAGCTTACTGTTTCCTGATGTGCCCGCTTGCAGGGGGCAGGCTGGTAGCGTCTGACACTGGTGTTGGCGTGGCGTGTAGGATCGCGCCTGAGCAGGATGTTTAATGTGCCTCGGCCGGCGTTCTGGTCTGTTTGACCAGGTGCAGTCGGGTCGATCGAGGCGTGAGGCGTCATTTGGGACAACTGACGTCAGCTCGGGTCTTGTCGCCATTATTATCCTCATCATCTGTGATATTTTTGGAGTTTAAGTAGTCGAATGGAAGGAATTTTTTGGGACGAACTCCTTGTTCTTTGTGATATTACATTTCGTTGTTGAAGTATCTTATCTAAACTTCAGATTGATCTATATGTCTTGATGAGTGAGCGCTAGCGTTCTATGGACTTATACCTATCATCTGCAATGATCTCTTGTGGACATACCGTCAAATTCCATCTTGCAATTTCGCCTTTTTTTGTAGAAACTTTAGAACCTCCGTGTCTTAATCTTATGGATCTTTTCTTGGGTTGAAAGATTAGAAATTGTTCTTTGAACGTACGGTGTGGTTTATCTCATTTATGGTTGTCTTTTTATCCATCTAAGCATTTAAATATGATCACTTCTTTCCAGAAAACAAAAAGCCTTTTGTACTTTCCGTTTACAAATTGGTGCACCAATCAATATTATTCTTAACAACCCTTACAACAATGTGAAAGGATGTACCGTAAACAGTTTGATAAAAAACACGTAATACCAAGGCACCTGTAGGAGTCTTTTTGAGTTAGATAATGTTTGCTGGAAGTGTATGTATTACAAGGGAGAGAATAACATATTTCATTGGTTGGACCAGATGCATGCTAGTTAGGATTGAGTTAGGTCCTGTACATGAAGAAATTCTGGAATTTGTTGGTCTTCTGCTTTGTGAAAATAGGTTTGAGTTATATAGTTGGTGGCAGAACCGAGGATATACTTCTAGGCTGTTAATCATGTTCCATCTATCAGTGTTGCCATGAAATGGACTGATCCCAATTATATAGCCAAGTTCTCACTAGTCACTATTTGGTGACATTGAAGGGTATAGATATTAGGAACGAGTTTCTAGGTAGTTTTTTCTTTGCAAATTATAATTTCGTTTTCTATCTTCACTTATTCAGTGTTACCTTGGAATGGTGCTATTTATTAATGATTTTTAGTTTAATCTTGTCATAACCCTTTTGATGTCTTGGTTACGCACTTTCCCTGTTGGCTGTTATATTTCCTCATTCATTTTATTTTTCTTTTCTCTGTGAAGAAGTCCCTTGCAAGCTTCTCTCAACTCTAATATATACTATGACTACTCTTACTAAAGTCGCTTGTCGTTCACTCATGAAAGTTGCTGTTTTTTATTTTTTTTATTTTTTCTGTATAAATGTGACTTGCAAACATATACTACCTTCTTTTGCTAAAGTTGCTTGTCTTTCACTCATGTAAGTTGCTTTATTCATTTTCTTTTCATGCTCAACTTCTGTTTCTCAGTCTTATTTATTTTGAAGGGCAACAATGTCTTACTTTCTATAAGAAATTGCATTTTTTTTTCTTCTTCTAGAAAATTTTCAATCACACTCAGTATTCTTAAGATTGCAATATCGATGAATTTCTTACCACTAGAGGTTTTTGAAGCAGAGTTTGATTCAAGATGGGTCTCACACATGGAACTTTGAAGCAACTGTGTAGGTTTGATCCAAGATTCTATTAGTAGCTAGGTTCCCATTAGTTTCCTAGACATGGGAAGAGTTGAAGCAAATGTGTAGGTGTCTATCAATTTGTTGTGGTTAAAGTTGAACAAACTGAAGAGTTGATAATAGCCATGTTCTTATTTTGTTTTACTCTGAGAAAATATTTTTAATTATGATTCAAAATCCATGTAATGCATTTTAAAAAATAAATTCTTCATCGACCATTTTATATCAATTCTGATAAAAGTAGATTGTGGTCTTGCTTATGTTCTGAAAGCTTCAGCTTGATTCAGCTGTCATCTTTTTGTACAATAAAGACCCTGAGTTCTTTGAAGAATCTTGAAAGAGAAAGATATCCATGTTAATTCTCAAGTTATAAGAAGATCCATCAAAGGAAAAGAGTTTTATGAGAACATTGCTGCAGCTCTGCTTTTATACAAGTTTGTTAAACATTATCATGTTTTTATGAAAGACCTAAGAAGTTTGAGCATAATAAGTGGTTCAGATTCCTCATAAGCTGATTGTGACTTTTTCATTATGGTAGAACAACTATGGAGAGATGAATAGTCTATAAATTTTATTTGTGGCCATTGTACCTAAGTTCATCAAGTTAGTAGTCAATTTGCATATGACAAGCATGAACTATTTCTAAATTTGAAAGAAAAAGCTCGTTAGTTGCAATCATACCTAGATGTTTTGTCATATAATTCCACGGGCAATGCCTAGAATGTTCTGATGAAATCCTTCTTTTCTGATAGTTGGAGAGCATCAGGTTTAAACACTGTCAAAATATACTAATGCAAATTGCATGCACACACACACATTGTAGTTCCTTGCAAGCTATTCTTAAGTTCTGATGCCATGGCTGGATATTTTTCATGTTTTATATATCTGTATTGACTCCCTATCATGACTTATTAGTGACTACCTTCTTTCTCTGATGCAGGACTTTAGGCAGCTTAGACCTTCTTGACAGATGGTTCTTGATTCACTATCATCTCCTCATAGGAGATCACAGAACACAGTTTTCCTGGCATCCCCGTCCAAGAAGCAGCAGTCGGGCTTCAATGAGCCTGGTAGTTGGTCCACTATTTATGAGCGGCACAGGTTTCTCTTGATGATGCTAGCTCTATTGGCATTCCTATGCACCATCTATTTGTACTTTGCAGTTACTTTGGGAGTCACAGGTTCATGCTCAGGAATGTCAGGAGCTGAGAAAGCTCTTTGCCAGGCCAAATCTTCATTGCACAAGGGGAAATTGAAATTCTTTTGACCAGCAAGTGGTCTCGAGCATCTAGAAAAGCAATGCCTCTGGGATTAATGATCAATTCATGACAATTCATAAACACTATATGATATGGGGGCATTGCATGTTTGGTTTCCTGCAGCAAATTATACGATTTGTGGGTTGTGGGTTGTGGTTTACCGATGATAAATGTGTATTTGATTTGATGTGTTACCTGTTATAAGGGTGTACTTGATTTTTTGAACATGTAATCCTTAGATGATTACTGTCTTAGTTTCTGTTTCTCTGTTCATTAGAAATTTACAGTCTTCAGTCATTAGTTGAAGATCATTGTTAACATTGCCCCATCATTCATATCAGTACAATATTGTTTACAAGACATCGGTTGTCAACTTTAGAAAGAGAATTGATGTCTGGATTGTGCAGCATTGACACATTGCTTTTGTTGTTTTGAATCCATGACAACCTTCGTGGTATTCTGTTGTCACCAGAGTAATGACCTTATGAGCAGCTCATGGTGTGCTCTGATTCTGATATGCTGGAGTACCTGTCAATGCATCAGCATTCCCATATCATTTCTTATAATCACATAAATATTAAGATGCTACGATGATGGCATCTTCATGTGTTCTTTGACATCTTGAAACTATATGTATATATATATATACTTAGAAAATAAAAATATTCATCTAATTGTAGCTGAGTTAGCATTTATATCTCATATTTATGAAAATAAAAATATATTGTTATAGGAAATTATAATCATAAGCAACACGATCTGATCCTTACGAGTCTCATTGCTAATAATACTAATTTTTAATGTCATGAATAATCCTAATATTTTATAAAATTATTAATTTTATGGATCACACGATAAATGATCGTGTATCAATTATTACGAAGTATTAAATGGTATAATGTGCATAAAATTTAAATTGAATAGCCCCCCGATTTATTGTTGTTTTTTAATAAAGGATGATTTCTATACCTCTTTTCGAAAATAACGCCTTCTTTTTTTTTTGTTTTAGGAGAAAAAACGTATTTTTATGTAGACACGCAATTGATGGGATGAACCCCCCGTTATCGATCGCCTCCAAGGCTACTTGGACAGCCCGTTTCCTTACAAACCCAGTCGCGCTCCCTCCACGTGTCCGGACACGTCTGGTACATTCTTCACCTACCTTTCTTTCTACTTTCTCGCGTCCGTGCTTTTCCACCCCTCGCCATCTCCGCACCCGAGTCCATTTCACGGAGGAAGGGAGGGAGCGAGAGAGAGCCAAGCGATTGGTTCGGATCTCTGACGATCGAAGAGACGAGGCGATGGAGGCGTCCGTACCGGAACCGAGGAGGCGTCGGATGGGAAGGCGCAACGCCGAGTCGCCGGCTCCAGCGGAGGGGAAGCGGCCCGGAGCCCGTGGCCGCCCCTCTCTCGTGCGGTACGACGAGCTGCCGGATTACCTCAAGGACAACGAGTTCATCCTGGACCACTACCGCTCCGAGTGGCCGATCCGCGACGCCCTCCTCAGCGCCTTCGCCTGGCACAACGAGACGCTCAACGTGTGGACGTAAGTACCGCCGTATATCAGAACGATCCCTCGCCACGCCGTCATAAGGCCAATGACCCCCTTTTTCCCTTTCTCCTCGCCAGGCATTTGGGCGGCTTCCTCCTCTTCCTCGCCATAACGGTGGCGGGGTCGATGGAGGCGATCGAGGAGGTCACCAGCGCGGTAGTTCCGGGGCTCCCCGCGTGGGTATTTTCGTAATTCCATTTTCATCCCCTTTTTTTCCCTCGGAATGTATATTAATAATTAAAAAAAAACGTCTTTGCAGTTGGATGGTTCGATCGTGGAACGCGTCGGGGAATATTCTGTCAGTAAGTAATTCAAATTCATTCGAAATGAAATTTCATTTCTCGGTCGTCTCGTTTTCGAATTTTAAATGCCGTCTAAGATCTTAGAATCACCTCGTACAAAAGCAAAGTACGCTTTCCGAGTACTCACCCTATCGTAGTGCCGTGGTTTGGTTGGAATTTAGCTGGATAGGTGATGGGGTGTGGGATAAGCCAACTGACCGACCACGCTGCAGAATCTACAGATAAGCAACTTTAAATATATAGATGATTAAGGTGATTAAATTGGATGTGTGTGGTCTGGCTTATTGAAATGGACCTTCATCGCATAAGGCAGGCAATGTGACCCAATGCGAAGGAAATACTATTTAATGAAATTGAAGTACCTTCTTTGTTTATATAGTATAGTGGAGAGCAGATTCATGCTGTGTGCAGTAAGATACCCTGAGTTTTACCCTGTTTCGGCCTATCTTTTTGTGCCCCGACCATAGGTGGAGTCATGCACGTTGGTTGTTTATGGGTGGGCCCCCGCACGTCCCATTTAAGTGATGTTGCTTAGCTGTCTCACCAGAGGCAGGAAACAGGATGCTTCCCCACAACGGGCTCTCCACACCATCTGGGGGAAGGGCGTGAGCTAAAATTTGGAATTTGTTTGCTTGCACAAGATTATGATGTCACATGCATCAAGGACTAATATGAACGGCTTTGATCTTACTCATCAGGAATCTTCCGCGACGCTATCATCATGGAACAGATCAACCTCCTCCGGTGACGTCGTGGTGCCGAGATGGCCGACGCTTGTCTTCTTGCTCGGCTCCATGGGCTGCCTCTCCATCAGCGCCGTCTCCCACCTCCTCGCCTGCCACTCTCGCCGCCTCAACCTCTTCTTCTGGCGGCTCGACTACGCCGGCATCTCGCTCATGATCGTCACCTCCTTCGTCCCGCCCATCTACTACGTCTTCCTCTGCCACCCCGCCGCCCGCATCGCCTACCTCTCCATCATCGCCACCCTCGGCTTCCTCGCCATCTTCACGTTGCTCGCCCCCGCCCTCTGCGCCCCCCGCTTCCGCGCCTTCCGCGCCGCCCTATTCCTCGCCATGGGCTTCTCGGGGGTCGTACCCGCCGTGCACGCCTTGTGGCTGCACTGGGAGCATCGGGAGGCCCACGTCGTGCTGGGGCTGGAGCTAGCCATGGCCATCGCCTACGCCTCGGGGGCTGGCGTGTACGTGAGCAGGATTCCCGAGAGGTGGTGGCCGGGGGAGTTCGATCTCGTCGGACACAGCCATCAGATCTTCCACGTTCTGGTGCTCGTCGGGGCGATCACTCACTATGCCGCCACCACGGTGCTGCTCGACTGGCGGGACCGGTCGATGACCTCCTGCAGCGCCTTCTATGCTGAAAGCGTTGCCTCGTGATTTGCGTGATCCATCGAAACGCTGATTCGATGATGGGTGTTCGGCGGTACCTTGTCAGAATTGTTGGCTGTCGTGTTCCAATTCGTCGACAGCAGTACTTGCCTGATGCACTCTCACGCTTTCGAGACGTGCTAATAATTTACCTTTCATGCTGTTAGTTGTGGTTCGGAATGTATTTGCATTTTTAATATGTATTTAAAGAAAATAATTTGAATGAACGTATAGTCATGAAATATTTTAAATATAAGCATTGTTTGATAAAATTATATTTTAAAAGTTTATAAAATATTATATAATAAATTTATCCTTTTAATATTTGTAATATTTATTCAAAAAATAAATACATATATATTTTTTAATTAATAAAATAAATAAATGTAATATTACAAAAAAATTCGTATGACCTCTCCTCTCTCTCTCTCTCTCTCTCTCTCTCTCTCTCTCTCTCTCTCTATATATATATATATATATATATATATATATATATATATATATATATATATATATATATATATATAAGGTTACCTTCTAGATAATATAAATCTTGTTGATACTATTATAATATCATAGGGTATTATAAAATTTAAAAAAATATATTAACATCCCACGAATGTTGAATTGATAATGTTATCTTGAGGTAGCATAAATATTTGAACAGTTGTTATCTTTAGGCCAAATGTGATTTTAAAAAATATTTATCAAATATTAATTGTAACGTAGAGTTATTTAAATTTCTTGTTGACACTTGGAAAATGGTCACGCACGAAATTCCTACTTACACACAGCATAGCAATGTAATTGACTCACATTTCGTCGTATTGAAATTTCATTAATCTCATTCAAATAATTAATAATAACATCAATAAATATCTTAAAATTTATTAATTATATAAAAAATAAGGTGTCAGTCCTACTACAATCTTTTATTTGGTTTGAATTTTAGTTGAATTGGTCCTATCGACTTAAACTGAATCAAATTTTAGATAGTACCAAACTAAATCGATATCAACTTTATATGAAAATTGGTGATGAATCATCCTAAATGACCTATTTGGATATGAATTATTTCAATTGGGGATAAATACGCTTGAACTGACCATTCGACGATTGTGTCCGTCATTATTGGGCCATAAAAGGCCACGAGGGAGGTCGCAAGAGGGTCACAATCATTAGGCTCCAATAAACCACAGGCTAAGCCTCGTATTAGGGTTGCAAAAAGGCTCAAAGGCGATGCTCAACATGAATTAATTTGTAAGAGAAGCCATGCAGAGTTATTGAGCATTACTCGGATACAAAGAGCAGCTATGACATGTGTTGATTGCATGAGGTGTTCGATAAACATGTCAAGCTGATTAAGTGTTTTGGTTGGTGATAACATGACATTTGATCATCGACATGTCATATTCTTCCTGTCATCTATCCCCTCTTTATGTGTTTTTGTTAGAAGGAGAATGTTAGGACATAATATCTTTATTGATGGACACTTTTGTCTAATCACATTTCATAATTTTTTCTTGGCATTATTTTGACTTGAGAGGATTAGCAGATGCTTTATGTTAGAATTGGTCATAACAAAATGTAGAAAATGTTTTATCACCAAGTTTGATTATCATATTAAGATACGCAAAACTCTTTAGGGCTGAGTTTGATTACGTCAATAGATTATTGACGACAATTATTTTAGATCAAAATTTGAATATATTATGAAATAATTCTTATTTTATGACTAAATCTAATCATGTTAAGAAATTATTTGTTCTTTAGCTTATCAAGAACTTTCATATTGCATATTAGTCAAATCATCTAGCCTAAAGGGGATTGCTATCATGTTCGGCCTTCTTTGATCGATTGATGGAAACCAAATGATACTTGATTGATTGATTCATACTAAAGTGGGTCTTAAGCCTTTGGCCATTTCTCACATGCATTTAAACTTTGAATATAAGATTTATTGACCTCGAGCTTTAATAAGGGCTATACATAATGATTCCTTTTAATTTTTTAATCTTATAGGCCACCAAAAGTTTGCTAATGCCAATAAAATTAGCTTACCTAAAATTTTCAAGTGCTATCCAACTCGATCATCATCATTGAGATAAGTGAGCTTCAACTTACTGAAGTTAGGTCGAGAATGAGACTTCTATCCTTTATTTTTTTATTTTTCCTCTTTTTTTTTAATGTACACATTGTCTTCTTGTTATATTTTTCAACGATATACCTTGAGATGATTGACAAGATTAGTAAAACCCCAGTGGAAACTCCCTAAACCCTTGTAGTCGAGACCATCACCCGCTATAAAAATATATCCACCAAGCCCCTCTCATCGAAGAGAAAGGATAGTTAGTTAGTGCCTACCGAAGAAGGGAGCATTGATGCTAAATGTAGGGGAAAATGGATCAACCCCTCTACCACCATCGAGGGTTAATCATCTTGGCCCATCCTTGGCTAATCGAGTGACACAGGGCTCTATGGTTATTATTTACTTAATAAGACAAGACGATAATATGATAACTAGATAGAGTAATTTATTATCTCATGCCTACAAAAGACCCTCTAATGTTGAGTTTGAGTTTTCAAGTAGAGTATCGCTTTCATCGTAGACTATATAATGATAAGGGGGATCATGCAACTCGTGTTGGCCAAATGGATGAGCACGATGATAATTAAGGCTCATAAGAATTTAGTACCACGAGGCCCAATATTTATAGTATCAATTTTTTATCCTTTTGATCATGTTTAATTGGTAACGAGTTGAGGATGAATGATAAGAGAAGAGGATGATGGATGGACACACCCTCCACATCCAATCTGAGAATATTACCTTATTTGTCGAGTCGAGAAATTGTTATATTGACTACAATATGAAGAATCCCTTTAGTCGTAGCACGAAGCTGAAAGATATGTATTAAGAGTTTATATGATTCTAAAAGGACCATATACTCGTAATCTCTAAACATTCGAACGATCAATATCATAAAGATGTTATTAGTATCATACAAAATAACAATAGTTTCGATGAGTACAAACGAGAGTCATGAACTTATCAAAGTTGAGACGAGATAAAATCAAATACTTAATAGAAAGAGGCCACTTAAGAAAGATGCCGAAAGAGAAAGAGGATATTAAGACAACATCTGATGTGGTGAGCAAAGAAAGACATCACTCATGAAAATTAATTCACGAGAATAATTATATAAAATTATCAAAAAATGACTGCACCGTCATGCATTACATTTAATTTAATGCCATCTTATCCTAAAGGAGGAAACCAATCATTAAAATTTTAACATTAATAAATAATTGATTAATTAATCTTATCCGTAGCATATCCAACCACACGAATAAGGAAATAGATATCCACTGCGTATTCATTTCCTACTTAAGACTTACCCAACAAGGAAATGATTAGCCTATATTGGTAAATCTTTTATTTACAAAAAAAAAAATCACTGTTTAGAAAAAAGAAAGGTTCGATCGCTACAAACATTCCCTAATTCATATGATTATATTTCATCCGAAAAGTAACACTGATCAAGTCAAAGAAAAATAAATGCCACCGTACAAATTTATCAGTTATCCATTTCCATGCTCTCTACCCTTATCCTATTTTATCCAAGTATAACGGAGACCGGGAGAAACCAAAATGGGATCCACCGCACACGTGTACCAAAGTTGACCACATCCGCCAAATCGTACGGCGGTCCAAAAAGGCGGAAGAGGGATGATCCTCTAAAAATCTGACGTGGCTACTGTCAATGGGTGAACCCCGCAGACGCAACCAATCTCTTACATCCTTCGGATGGGACCCACACTTCGTGTCAGGGGTGCGCTTCTGAGTAAGGCAGGGGGAGTGTCGCGTACGAGAGATAAAGGACGACGGACGAGGACGCGTTGTCGTCCCGTCTCTCCGTATATTAAGACCGGTAGCGACGCATTCCTCATATCGCTTCCAGTTGTTGCGGAGAGGAAAGACGCTCTTGAGAACTTTTGCGTGAGATAATGGCGTCGACGGGTGCGCCGTCGGGGGTTGGTTTTTGCGCCGGTAAGAGGCCGGTGTTGAAGACGAAGAGGAGTGGCGGCAACGTGAGGTGTGCCGCCACCAAGAATCTGATGGAACAGTACCGGACGCTGAAGATCGAACCCGGGGCGTCGGAGCAGGAGGTGAAGAAGGCCTTCAGGCGCCTCGCTCTTCAGGTGCCTCCTTTCTCTCCTTAGAAATTTCGTTTACCCCTTCGATTGCTGTGATCCGATTGGCCAAAGTCGTGCCTTTTCTTCGGCTTATTCGGAAAACAGAGGAATTTGGATGATGCTACTTATGAAATTTGCTTGAAAAAAGGGGTTTTGATTCGATCGATAGGTTTTGGGAACATTTATGCATTCGTATTTCCGGAATTATCATCAGTTAATAATCTAATCTATCTGTGTTTTGATGTTTGAATTCTAATGTCGCTGATCGAAGGAAGGTGTGCTTCTTAATGCAGTACCATCCAGACGTCTGCAAAGGTGGCAATTCCAGTGTAGAGTTCCATCAGATTAATGAAGCATATCATGTAAGTCATCACTGTTTGGTAGAACAGTTTGATGCCAATCCGGATTTAGTAACCATTAGTTTCCAGTATCGACTGGATCTTCGTAAGAAAAAGGTGGATTTTTTATGGACATTTTTGTCATGGATCGTATCAGATGGTGATGAACAGCTTTAGACGATCCAAGGAGCAGGACTGGAGTGACGACGTCGGCGCCGATGAGTTGACGACGGAAATGTATGACCCAAACCGGGATTTGTGGGAGGAATGGATGGGGTGGGAAGGGGCGAGCACCACCGGAGACTACTCTTCCCACATCAACCCTTACATATGAACAATCTCTCTCTCTCCCTCCTTTGATTCTTGTGATTTTACTCTTCTTTTGTAGAAATCGTGTACATAATCTCTTCCCGACCTTTCAACTGAGTTGGATGTCTCTGCATATTATGACTTGGATTAATCAAATTACATTTCTTTGCAATCGGGTTATATCAAATGACTTTTCTACAAATTATTTATTCCATGATCTATGCTTACAACATTCTAATCACGCATATATGATAGTAATATGCTTTTATTTGAGGGATGTGAAAATGTTAAGATAATGTGTTGTGCTATTTGGAAAGGTGAAAAAGGATTTTTTTTTAATTTTTTAAAAGGTAAGTATGATGATCAGTCAAAATTTTCACATCCGTAAATCTTCGAAGAAAAATATTTTCAATTGTAAATTAGTTTGGTAGGAATAAAATGAAAAGAATCTTTATATATTTAGTGTAAGTGATATTTAGAGATAAGTAAAAATAAAAAATAAAATTAATATGATCAATTTTGATCAATTCGATATCACAAAATTAATTCGAGACTCTTTTTGCAAGTGTTGCTTGACGAGGGAAGAAAGAAAGAATTTTTTAGAGGATGTGATTCAAAATTTATAATTAGAAGAGGAAAAAATACACGTGATGATGGAATAATTAGTATTAGTGTTGTATGGAAATCACAACTAATTAGTATTAGTGTCATACGGACATCACGACAACTTATTGTATGTAAGAGGAAAGTAATTTTTTAATTTTATAAATTTTCTTTAAATATTATATTGATGTGATATGTCTTGATGTGTTATTATATTTGTACATATTAGACTATATCCATCGAATGATTAAAAATCATGATGATATTATAAATTATAAGTAAAAAATTAAATATATTTAAGGCTAATTTTTTTAAAAATTTTAATTTTGAGAATTCTCGTAAAATATCTTAATTTTTTAGAACCCCTCCACCGTAAAACGTCATCCTATGCTGCTTTCATCATCACTTTTGTGCCCTCGTCGAACCCCAACTATTGTCTCTCCTCCCTTTTGCTCTGTCGAATTTATTACCCATAGCCCTCATGCAAGGAAGGAGGGGGTGTGAGGGCTGTCATCACCTCTGTGAACACCATTGGCCTTGCTCTTGTGTTTCTTACTAACAGGAAGGATGTGATGACGGCCCTTGTGCTCCCTCCTTGCGTGAGGGTTATGGATAACCAGTTCAGCAGGGGAAAGGGGAGGGGAGGTAGCTATTAGGGCCCAACAAGGGCAAGACCTCCACTGTTGGTTGCCTCCTCGCATGGCTACACTATGAGCAACATGCAATTATTCGTAGTGGAGGGGGGCAGTCGACGGGGTAGAGGCATGGCCAGACTATCATGAACGATTGTCACACACCTACAATACTTTCATCTACGTATCGTTCGTTGTTTTTGTTTGATTGTACATATGCTTTCAAATGTGTTTTGCTATGTTTTGTATGTTTTTGCTTGAAAACTGAGCATGAATAGTTTACAAGGCTACAAAGTGATCAATCATCAGAATGGATAAAACTATCCTAAAATGATCTAGTTTTTGCATGCCATAGCTTGTTTTATACATGTTGTGGTGTGGTACAAAATATCAGTGATCTCAGCACCTTAGAATTACTCGATTGTCGCAGGACTGGATGAGGGTTTAGGGTAATGTTGAGCGTTGATCACATAGCACGTAAAACCTATGGGAACTTGCCAATACACCTGACACTCGATAAGCAATTATTTATAGACTTACGATTATTCGTTTGACTTTTAAAGTCCTCTTCCTCTTTTTTTCTTTTTCATATAAAGTGTTTGCTGAATTGCTTGTAAAGTTATCCATTTGCGAGATATCGAGAGTTGTCCATTGCTTGTTTTTAGAACTAATTAATTTGCTATTTTATATATCCTTTGGGGAGATTGTCAATGCATGCATATCTCATGATTTAGGCAATTCTAGCTAAGTTTATAATATTACGGTATTAGAGTGAGAAAGTAATTCGAGTAAATAGTAAAAGTTTACAATCCCACCATGATGAAGCACCATAGTGGATCAAGTAAAATTGGACAAATCAAACCATTATCCCAAGCAATCGTAGGTGGGTTGTAAATGCAAACTTGCTTTCAAGCTATTAGAGCCACTCAAAAGGAGCGCAATAGCAAAAATGATGAGTGTGAAGTTAGATATTCTTTGCGAGCAGAGGAAACACAATCTAGAGCACCAATTGAAAAGAAAAACTAAGGAGAGGCTTATAATTATAGAAACCCACATTAATATTCTCGAAGTGAGTCTAGATAAACTCTACTAAGGCTAACGATAGCTTCTTATGGTAAAGAACTCATAAGAGAAGGTGGAATCATAGATTAATAAGGTTGAGTCCCAAGTAGATTGATTGATGGAAGATACCAAAGACTCCATATAATATCTACATGAAGTTATAGTGAAACTCATGTCTAAGATCATGTTGCTCATGAGGGCTCTAAATGTGGGAGGGAGCAACACCTATTTTACTCCACCATAAAGTTTGAGAGTACTCAAGCCACATTGCTACAGGAGTGCTAAGGATGTAAAGGAGTTCGAGAATTTTTTGTTCGATATGGAATAATACTTTCAAGCTAAGAGATTCGATTATAAAGAAATTAAAATTTCAATAACAATAATCTATTTGAATAGAGATGCAAAATTTTGATGGTAAATACATTGAAAAGATATCCAATAAGGTCGGTGTCGAGTGAACACTTAGGAGGACTTGAAGTAAGAGTTGAGAACTCAATTTCTACTCGAGAATACTTAGTTCATTGTAAGAAGGAAGCTGAGACAACTTCATCAAAACACATTCATTCAAAACTATGTAAAACAATTTTTAGTGCTAATGCTAGATATATAAGACATATCCGAGAAGGATAAGTTATTCATCTTCCTTGATGACCTCAATTCATGGGCACAACAGGAACTATATCGAAGAAATGTTACAGATTTGGTCAAGAAAATTACAACTATAAAAGACTCACCGATTTTGTTTCCTTAGAGGATTCATGATAGAAGAAACAATCTTCAAAAAATTACTCATCTATGTATTCCTAAGTGAGAAAATTTGTAATTGAGTAAAAGAAAAAGAGTTCCCATAAAGGGTCAACTTCAAAAGACGGATGCTTCCTATATAGATGATCGCATATGGTGAAAGAGTGTTCATAAAAGAAAGCACTAAATGTGTTCAAAGTATCAATTTATCCCCTTAGATCAGATAAGGACAAAGTCATCGTCCTTAATTCGAGTAGTTTAGAATCCAACAACGTCGATGAGGAGTCGCAAAGATTCTGGATGGAAGCAATGCATTTGTTGAACACGTTACAGGGTCAAGTGAGGGAGAATATGAAGATAAAATAATATAAAGTAGGTAGTAGCAAGCTGATGTACGTGGACATCAAGCTATATGGCTAAACAACCTGTGCGATAGTAGACATGGTCGTTACCCATAATTTCATTACCAATTGAAAGCAAGGGGACTTGGGTTGAACCTAGAGAAGAGCCTAAGTTAGATGAAGGCTGTGAACTCAGAAGCTAAGCAAATCTCCGAGATGGCAAAGAGGGTTCGTATCAAAATCGAGATGTAGAGTGGAAGCACAAACATGATAGCAATGCTACTGTACAACTTCCAAGTGATATTCAAAATGAAGTTCATGCACACAGCAAAGTTGATGCCAATGTTGTTCTTAAACCCCTTATGTTTGATGGGAGCTGATGACACCTATGTGGTTCTAATTTTTCGAGGAGGAACCAAGGACCAATAATAAATATCGATTCTATAACTAAAGAAGAGGGTGTAGAAAGGCAAATTAGTTTTTGTGGCTATGCCATTCGAGTTATCGAAAATTTTATCACCATGCAGAGGCATGTATCACTAATCTTACTAGAGTCAAGAGCGAAGCCTCCAGTAAACCACCATACCACATAGCCCTTCTAGAGTTGGCAGAGCTCAGGAATCAACTACATGAGTTGGTAAGTAGTGGTCTTATCCATAGTTCTAAAGCATAATTTGAAGCTCCAAATCTCTTTCAAAAGAAATAAGATGGGAGCCTCTGACTATGCTTCAACTATTAGACTTTAAACAAGGTGACGATAAAGAATAAGTACCATATTCTGCTTATCATGGACTTGTTTGACCAATTGGGAAAGACAAAGTATTTCTCCAAACTCGACCTTCGATCGGGGTATTGACGTGTGCATATAGCTCAAGACGATGAAGCAAAGACTATCCGTGTGATCAGGTATAGAGTGTTCGAGTTCTTGGTGATGCCTTTCAGCTTAAATAATGCTTATGTCACATTTTGTACTTTCATCAATAAACTATTCAAGAAGTATCTAGACAAATTTATGGTCGTCTACTTGGATGATATCATTGTCTATAGCCAAACACTTGAGGTGCATGTCAAACACTTTCGAATAATTTTCAAGATTCTTAAGAGAAAAGTGCAGGCCATGGCAAAGTGGATAAAACAAAGGTGCAGGCCATGGTAGAGTGGCGAACACCAAAGAAGGTACTAGAGCTAAGATCCTTCCTTGGTTTCATCAACTATTATCAATGCTTTTTAGCTAGGTACTCGAAGCGTGCAGCTCTATTGGTGAAGTTGTTGAAGAAAAAATAACTTTGACAATGGTTAGACAAATATGAAGTGACATTCCAATATCTAAAGTCTAATATGTTAGAAGAAATGATACTCAAATTATCATAGGAAGCCTTTCAAAGTTTATACAGATACTTCAGACTTTGTTATTGGGGAGTACTTACACAGGAGGGTCACCCGATGGCCTACGAGAGTCGCAAGCTCAATAAGACTAAGAAGTAGTATCGAGTGCACGAGAAGGAGATGACAATAGTGATCCATTATCTATAAGTATAGCAGAACTACCTTCTCATAATGTGATTTGTGCTGAGAACAAATAATATCACATTGAGTCACTTTCAAACATAAAAAAAACTACCCAAAGTAAGTACAGTGGTAGGACTTCTTAGCTGAATTTGTTACAATAATGAAGTATAAGTTAGAAAGGGCAAAAGTCGTGATTGATGTATTGAGTATGAAAGTGAAACTAGTAAATGCATGTAACTAAAAAGTGGAGGCCAAACAAGTTAGCTGCACTCTAACTTCTTTTCTAGGATCAGAGATGGACTATACAGTAATCCCAAGTAATAACTTTAATGCAACTAATTAAAAAAAGATAAGACATGAAAATTTGATGTCTGAGTGGATAATTTGAGGTGTGAACTTTTAAGAGTGTCATAATTTCCTTTTGGTAGGATATTCGAGTATTCACCAAATATTAGCTCTCATGGAGAGGGCCTTTTATTGGTTAAAAATAGAGACTAAAGTGGAGGAATAAATATTCTTCTTAAGCAATATATTCGGTACTACTTAAGTGTAAACCAATAAGATTATGTGAAGTTGTTGGATATAATCTAATTCTCTTACAACTTACAGTAGAACTCTGCATCAAACAACAACCCCTTCAGGATCATTGTTGAACAACAACAATCAACTCCTCATGCCTTAGTGATCAGTTATATTAGGAGTAGCCCTTTAGTATATCACTTTGCAAAGGAATGATACAAAACACAAATATTACTCGAGCTTACTTGAAGAAGGCGACTAAAAAGATGAGGAAGTTGGCAGATTTGGGAAGGTAACTACAAAGAGTTTAAAGTCGATGACTTGGTGCTAGTGAAGCTTTAACTAGTATCACTCTAATTCTTTAGACGTAGAGTGCATAAGGGACTAGTGCACAAGTACGAGGAGTCATTTCCAATTATTAGTAGGGTAGACAATGTTTCCTATAAATTGCAACTATCAGCATAGCTTAAAATTCATAATATTTTTCACCCGAGTAACTTAAAAGACTATCACTTAGATTCGTAAAATGCTTTCTAAGTATTCCAACTTGGTTATCCCCCACCAGGGCCTTATACAAAAAGCGAGATGAAACCATTTTATTAGTGCACAATTATGAAGAGTCCTTCCCAATTATTAGTATAGTAGACAATGTTTCATATAAGTTGCAACTATCGGTATAATTCAAAATTTGTAATATTTTTCATGCGAGTAACTTAAAAGCCTATCACTTAAATATGTAAGATGCTTCCCAAGTATTCTAACATGCTATCCCTCACCAGGGCCTCATACGAAAAGCGAGATAAAGCCATTTTAGCGGATCACACGATAAAACTATCCAATAAAATAAAACAGATTAAGTATTTCATAAAGTAGTGAAAGCTCCCTTTGGACAGAAACTAGTTGAGAGCTTGAAGATGCCCCATGGCATGAAGTAGTTATAAAACCTATTAGCAAGTATTGATGAGGGTGTTAACTATTTAAATTGGGGAGAATATCACAAACGATCATCGCATATCTCGCAACACCTTCGTCTATAGACCGTTTGTCGCTTTTGTTTGCGTATACATATATTTGGCAACATGTTTTAATTTGTTTTTTGCTTGAAAACTATAAGTAGGAATAATTTGTAAAGCTGCAGAGTGATTATTCACCAAAGTGGGCAAAACTGTCCTAGAATGGCTTAGTTTTTGTGTGTCATTACCTGTTTTTTGTAGGGTATAATGTGGTGTAAAACAATAGTCATCTTAACACCTTAGAACTACTCGGGTGTCACAAGGCTGAATGGGGGTTTGGGTAATATTGGAAGTTGATTTGATTCACAACTTTGCACGTAAAATCTATAAGAACTTGCCAATGCATCTAATACCTAATGAGCAATCGTTTATGCACTTACGATGATTTATTTCCCTTCTAAAGTTTCTATTTTTTTCTTTCTCCCTTACGTACCAAGTGTTTACTGAAATACTTATAAAAACTGTACTCTTTGTGAGATGTTTAGATTTGTCCATTGTTTATTTTTAAAATTAATTAATTTATTTTTTTATAAGTCATTTCGGACCTAAATGAGATTACAACTATGTTGATCGTTTATAGAACGATAACATAAGTATATCTTATGATCTAAGCAATTCGAACTAAGTTCGTGATAAAATGATTAGGAATTGGATGGAGGGCAATAGTTAACAAATGTAGAATAATTATTTTAAAAAATATTATATATATATATTTTAAAGTTAAGAGTGTTATTCATGACCAGTTTGAAGTAAGATTTTTTTTTTCAAAAATTCGCCCATCAATATAGCCGATCGCAATAAAATTATATGCTGATATGGCATTTCGTATATAATATCCAGCCGTGTTAAAATTATGAATCCCTACCGTGATAGTTGCCTATTTCTCGACCGCTCTGCGATATGAGTCTTAGACGTGGAGTTAGAGGAGAGAGAGAGAGAGACCGCGATGATGCCCTTATCACCCTTCGCCCTCCTCTCCATCCTCGCGGTCTGCTCGCCTCTTCTCGCCCTCGACGCCGCCGCCGCCGCCGCCGCTTCTCCTCGATGCAAGGCGTGGCTCGTCCAGTCGATCCCCACCAACATGCCCCTCCTCCCCCGCGTCCCCGGCGTGCTCTCCACTGGTGACAACCCTAATTAATTAATCATAATTGGGGCCGTCTTTGGTTGGTTTCTTGATCTAGGGTTGGATACATGAACGGTGATCTCTCTTGGACCGTGCAGGGGAGGTGATGCGGTGGCTGGCGGGGAACGCCACCGAGAGGTTGGATATAATCGCGCAGTATTGGCAGCTTCTGGCGCAACCCGGCAATCCCATATCGGGGGATTATGGATACTCGGCGGTGGACATGAAGAAGTTCGGAGCGGATGAAGGGCGTGCCGTTTACACGTCTTTGGAGGATGCCGCCGATCGGAACGTTAGTCTCAGGTAAGCATCTTAGCGTTCCAATGTTAACTGGGTCAATATCTCTCCTTGGGGAATGGGAACTGGTTCTTTTCCTGTTAAAGAGTTAATCTGGTGATTTAGATGTGGTATTTCGGTGCATTTTAGAAGGTGGAAGAGTGTAGAATGCAAAAACAGTTTAGGCATATTTGGAATAATTGAAATGCTAAAAAGATTTGCTTCGACAACCTGAACTACTATTAACGGTGGTGAAATATGATCAAATTAGCTAGCCTGATTTTATGTCAGTCTTGAATGTTCCTTCAGCTCTGTTAATGCTTCTTGGCTAAGTTTTTATATTTTAAAAGCCATGGAGATTGTGTAAAAGGTATACAGCAGTTAGAAGGTTCATAACGAACAATGAGTTTTTTAGGGAATATTGGACACACAGCATGATGGGGGTATGACTTTCTAAAAGATGGTTTTCAACTGTCTGTTAATGAACAATCTGTAAACTTTGTCAACAATGATTTCTTGGCAAAGTCATCCATCTTGTTCTGTGGAAGATTTTCATTGATTCTTGATAACATTGCTTTACATTTAGGATCATTCAGCACTCTGGATTTTCTCCGGACTTTGATCAAGAGTCAGCTGACCTTGCTTCAGGAAGATCGAATGTACAGAATGTGACCTTGCTGCTTGGTGATTGGTGGGGATCTGGCATTGTCCATGCGAAAGTCTGGATATCTGATGGCAAGGACATGTATATTGGATCAGCTAATAATGATTGGAAATCTCTAACCCAGGTTCTTATATGCAATCAAATATGTGGCATAGTTATATTTTTCTCGGCAAACTTCAATTTGGTTGTTGTATTGAACTTTCATATTAGGTATTTGGTTATCGTTGTCATTTCTTTAACTATAAGATGAATAATCTTTCCTTGGATACAGTAGCCAGAATTAATATATTAATATTTGCTTGACTAACTTGCTCTCCAAAATTCAAACTCTTATCTAGGTGAAAGAGGTTGGCATTTATCTTGTTGGCTGTCCTGATATAGCCAGAAGGCTCGAGATCTATTTTAACAACCTGTGGACACTTTCCTCTCTCAATTCAACAGCCTACACAAAGAATGTTTGGGATAAACAATGGCAAGCTAAAAGAAAAATGCCTTGCTGGTCACATTTCATCCGCAAAAAGGAGAGATGCAGGTATATGGTTCAAACTTGCTTAACATGTAATATTGTTCAAACATTATTTTAGGCCTTGGTGGGTGGTGAATTGTGTACTATCTCATGCCATGTCCTGCAATTCATGTGCATTTTTTTAGGGTACTACAGTTTTTCAGTGTACTTTAAAATTCTACGTGCCGCTTTTTCCGATTAAATAATACCTAATGACAATGTGTCATATGAATGCCTTCATATATAATATCGCTCTTATGTTCCTTAAGGTCTTCTGGTAAGATATTTCTTTGAAAATAGAACATGCAGAAGAAATATTATTCAGGTTGTGTATGAAGTTTTGTGCCAATTTTCTTTGTATCAACAGGTCACCACTTCCTCTTTCTGTTGAGATTCCTCACGTGAATGGCTATCCAGCCTTGTCAGATCCCTTTATGTTCCATATTCCATTTGAGACTCCAGGAACCAATTTTTCATCTACGTCACATCATTCAAGCTACCTTTCGTTTGCACCACCAGAGGTGAAGTTTCTAAGCTCTTCTTCATCGTAACATGTTTCTCAAGTTGTAAATATTCTGTAAACACACTAAAAAGATGGTTGCTTGATGAATTTTTTTTTGTATAATTTAATATTGTCCTGATGAAGCAGCTTTGCTGATATGATAATTCTCCTGTCATAGGAGTATCCCAACTGTGCATCTCAGGCTCCCATTGGCCCATCTAGATGTGATTTGCGGGTTCTGAATTTTGCTGCTCTGATGTTTAATGGTTAAATCCTATTTGAATTCCCAATTATCTCAGTGTTCAGTTATAGCATATCAACTCTCCTTGTGGCCATGTTTTCTCATATGATATCTTCATTAATGAGATTCCTGTTACTGCATATTCCATTGTAGCTATATTCCCTGGGTCTGGCATAGCCAGCTAAAAATATAGCTACCTAACCTTATGACCTGTCTATGATCTTTAGAAGAAACACAAAGTTTCATGTTAAGCAATTGTAGTGAGATGGTATCAACAGCTTTTTAAGGAATGCATGCATCATAGAAGAGTATAATTTTTTTAGAGAAAGTAGTGACATATTACTTGCTAATGTTACACTTGATTTTGTAGATAGATGTGATGTACATAATCATGAAAAGACAAATATTTATGTGAATTATGTTATACTTCTGTCCAAGGACTGCTGTACCACCTGAAACGGTACAGTATGAGCAGCACATACCGATCCATGTGTGGGCCAATACGTGGACCACCCTTGTTTCGGACGGTCTGGTTAAAATAATAATAATAATAATAATCATAAAAATGGTGGGGTCCTGTCCAAGTTGGCGTTAAAAAAACAAATTAGGGCTCGCGAATGCCAGCCCTCTTCTCGCATACAATGCTGCTGCTGCTACAGCTGCTGCCATTGCTGCCTCGCCGCTGTTGTTGTTGCTTCCCAGTTACGCTGCTGTTGCTTCTTCCCCACCTCTGCTTTCTTCTTCTTCCTTCTCCATTGCTTCCTCTTCTTCCTTCTCTGTTCCTCCATCGCCCTTCCTCTTCTCCTTCCTTTTCCTTCTCATCGAAACACGAGCGCATACCAGCATACCATGTGTCGGTACACTGGCATTGATCTGTACATAGCAGTTTGATAGATTGCCGAGATGGATCTAGTACCTAACACGACGAACCTTGCTTCTGTCAAGTTAGCACTGAGTGAGGCTTATTTATGTTTAGGAGATTGGGAACTGCAACATTCAGTAAATTATTCTTCTAATATTTGCTTAAGGTTTGTCACAGTCCCTTCTTAATTTAATTTTGACAGAATAAAAGCCATCAGCAAGTATAATTGTAGCCATTTTTTCAAGGCCTTAATCATATCTCCAGAGACATTGAGGGCCTAGATTCGTCACTTACAGTTTATGGAGTCATGTTTGTGCTTCAAGAGTTGTTTCAGCCTACCTGTTAATTGATTTGAGAGATTAAAAGTCATTTATAGAAGTAGGATATTTGTTTTTACTGTTCATAGCATATTCTTTTTGTTGTTTTGCTTAAAGCTTTGTTTCTGGAATGATAATTGCTGGATTAAACACAATAATTGTTGTCTAGAACAGGAACAAGTTAATAGTATGTATATTAAGGTATGTTGTTGCTTGGACCTCTCAAGCATTTATATTCAGGGACTAAATGAGCTTATTAGCTGCCCATTTTTGTTCGTACTTGTTCGTCTTGCATTCTAATTTAAGTTGCAATAGGTGGTTCGACCAGGATTGTTTTTACTGCTGTTTGTATTAGTTTTCATGTATCACATACGGGAAGCTTGATTTTTTAATGATGAATTTTCAAATTGATATTTGTATCTTGTCACATAAACATGATCCTTCTACAGAAGTCACAAGAGGATACTTAGGGATTTGTATAACAAAACTATCCAATTTAATTCAAACAATATAAAACAAGTCCAAGTGCTATCATCAGTTTATTTGTAGTTTCAATTATTCAGTATCTTGCCATTGAGCTCGACTAAATACAATATCTGTAGTCAGATTACGAGCCATAAAATCATTGTTTGGTCTTCCTTTACCCTCATGTTGATAATTTAAATCAACTCATCTCACCAAATTAGTGGATTTGGAGGTCTTTTTGTAAACATCAAAATTACATTAAATCATTTTATTTCATGTAATAGTTTGCAAGATTTGACTGGGTATATATACCTGCTATAAAGCTAACCATTGGTTCGAATTGGCTCTGATTGTTTAACCCAGAAATTCTGGGCATACTCATAGTTCACAGGATCAGTTGAATCTGATTCCACATGGTCACCATATTGGGACTAGTAGAGATCGATTGTGAAACCCAGATATTTTTTGGGGATTGACCAGCTGCTTTTGGGCCGTTCACTTAAGATATAACAAGCTCTACAACTGTATGAATTTTCCCTCCGTAAACATCTTGTTCATCTCCAATAATAGATGTTGTTCCTACATCTCTTGCATATGATGAGAACATACAAAATATATTTTTTTCTGGTATCTTGTATTGATTCTTTATTTCTTTGTTGACATACGTCATGCAGCTTTCATTTGGTAAGTTCCAGGCTGATGAACAAGGATGGGTGGAGACGATCAAATCTGTACGATTTGGAGGAATTGTTAGGATTAGCACCATGGATTGGCTTGGTCAATCACAATATCTAAAACAAACGGTCTACTGGCCCTCCCTCTCATCTGCAATATCAGAGGTGAATAATCATGCCTTCATTATGCAATTTAGTGTCTTGGTTTGATATTTACTTTATACTGGAGTTAAGGGATTCTCAATTTGGTGCACATTGCAATACTTGTTCCTTATTCAGATATTGTGGCCTGAATTTTGATGAAAAATCTGGGAATTAGGTTTAAATGAATTAGAAGAATTGATATGGTCAAGCAATTATTTTAATTCTTAACATCATTTTCACCAAGCATTCTATTACTTAATTGTTATTTTTGGCTTAGTTTATCATAATGAGATATGGGAAAAAATAAAATCACATGCATGGTCCTTTGAAACTCAAAACCGGCAGCTAGACTCAGTGCTGGAAGTTAAGATTTATTTTTGGTATATATTGATTTGCATAAGGTAAAAGAAGAAAGATAAAAATTTCAAAAATCTAGCAGAGATACAACTTTCTTGTTTACTTGGAGGAGAATCCCTGTGTTGCTTTCACCCGAGTTGACTTTTTTGGCTTAGTTTATCGTAATGAGATATGGGAAAAAAAAAAATCACATGCATGGTCCTTTGAAACTCAAAACCGGCAGCTAAACTCAAAGCCACATAGCATATCAATCATAATAATTTGGGCTAGTTGCATCATTAAATGGGAAGATAATCTGCACATATATATATGCACTTGTTGCTTCACTTCTCTTGTATTGGAGAATTCTGCGACATTTTTTCACTGTTAGGTTATAAGTTTATAAATGAACTGTTCATCTTTGATATTTACATCTTATGTGATGGGTCATAGCTCACAATCTGGAGATAATAAGGTAAGAAATGATCTTTTTATTGTGATCTTTCTGTTAATTTTCTCTTTAAATTCTAAATTACATATAATTTTAACAAGTCGTTTCACATGATTGTTGTCTAAAAGAGCATCTGAAAACAGGTCATTTTCTCCAAGCATGCAACAGTCAACATACTAGTAGCCTATTGGACACACTTTATTGAGAGCACAGATCAATATCTGAAGTCCCTCCTATACTCTAATGTTCTATGCCTATCTTCTAAGCGAAACCACTGTCGAGGTCAAGTTAATATCAAGTACTACAAGGTGCCTGGTTATGACAAAACTGGAGCTGCATTATCAAAGAAAAATGCTACTGGAAGTGTGTACCCTGGTTATACTCGTGTCAACCATGGCAAATATGCTGTCAGTGATGTTCGGGCACACATCGGAACCAGCAATCTTATATGGGATTACTTCTACACGACAGCAGGTGTCAGCTTTGGAACATACCATCCTGCCCTTGTAGGACAGTTGCAAGAGATATTCGATGCAGATTGGAACTCACCATATGCTGTTCCAGTTGAGCCATTACTATCTTCATATTAAGGTTGCAAAGGCTAGCTACCAAGTGTTCTCTCGCCGCACTCACTGTTGCTTCAGTTGAGACACATTTAACAGCCATTTCAGTGTCACCGAGCTAGTTCTTCACTTATCATGCCCGTGCAGAAGCCTTTCTATCATATTCAAGGCCACACCCAACTGGATTTTATAAATCGTCTTTGGAATTTGTGATGTTGTTGACTTTGAATGATTAGACACAATGCAAATGCCACGAGGTTTCTTATGCAACCACCCTGGATGTGTAGTACTTCATAAAGTTCATGAAAGTTTATATCATTAGGAGATAGCATCCTCACCCAGAGAAAACCTAATTTGCATATTCAATCTATCGTAGCTTTTAGTGCCCAGTGCTAAAAGACCATGTAAGATTGTGTGTAAAATGTTAATGGTCTTGTTGTGGCATGTTTAGAAAACTAAATTTCCTGTGAGATGTTGTACTGATTACACTCTCTCTTCGTGGTGGTCATACGCAGTGATGATGATGGTGCCTCAGTCAAGTTCATCAGTCTACGGCAGAGAACAAAAGTTACAGAACTCCCTGAAAGGGTCAAAAGGCATTAACACTAAGGAGGCTCTCTGGGCAACGCTGCGTTGCTCATCATTCCACCTGCTTAACTGGAGGTGTACTTGTATGATCCCTTGAGATCTTGTTCAGTGGCCATATCAATCAGCTAAAGCAATTAACACAACAAGACTGGTCTAAGAAAGCAGATATCGAGTCGACGCAAGCAAGAAGCTGCAGTTTCAAGTACCTAGTAAGTGCCAACCTTACAGACTATAAACACGCGTAGATAAATAATATCAAATACCTTCAGAGCAAGCTTCTTACCGAAGAACATTATGATGCTAACCAGAGTACAACTGGGATAGTTGCCAACTAGAGTTTGAATATCATGGATTATATCGCACTCTTTATATAGTAATTTCTTCCTCTAATTTGTAGTTGTGGGGCCTACCATGCATGCTGGGTGCCAACTCGTGCAACTTACCTAAACATGCAAGTGAGCCGTACTGTTCGTAAAAGGCAGTCTATATAGCACCTGAGTTAGGTAGACAATTATGCCTACTGCATGTTTTACATGTTTAGAGTTTTCCTTGAAAACATGCAGTAAGTTAGAAAGGAACAAAAGTAGGATAGAATGCTAAGTTTAGATTTGAAGTCTAGATGCAGGAATCAGAAGGTTTGTCTTCTAATGTTGGTAGGGCCATTTACCCAGTTTTTACTGTTTACCATTTTTCAAAAACAATTACCTTAAATCATTGTTTTTTTATTTTATTTCTGAATTTAGGCCACCTAAGTTGCTATAAGTATAATAAGCCGGTTGGGAATAGCATATTTGCTTCTCCCAATTTTAATTAATTATATATATATATATATATATACTTTTTTAGATCTTTCATATTCATCCATCCAATAAATTCGTGTTATTAGTAATTATGTTTATCATTGAAAAGAAAACTTGAATTTAAAATATTTTATTTTTTTAATTCTTTCAATAATAATTCGATCCTGTATGTTTTCTATCTTTAAGGAGAGTTATTTAAGTTAGAGTTTAGATGTCGTTAATCAACAGAGATAAACTACAATGACACACAAATGTAAGGCTTTTAGTGTTATATATATATATATATATATATATATATATATATATATATATAAAGATATAAATATAAAAAATTACTAACATATATATATATATATGTAATTTGGACAATAGTTCTGTAGGCGATATAAAAGAATATATTACTGGAAAAAGAAATAAAAGCGTTGTAAATTTGAAAGAAAAGATTAAATATTTCAATTTATTATGTAATATGTTGGCCACATAATATCGGACAGAGACACGGAGTAGTGGCAATATCCGTAAAAATATGAAGTACGAGGCACTTTTGGGTGTTTACATTATAAAAAAGTGGATGAAAGGACAAAGCCACCGGGGTCATCCGGTTGTCCACCGGCTCCCCACCGGTATCTTCCGGTCCGTCCTTTTAAAACACTAAGCGGCGTCTTCTCTCTCCTCTACGAGACTCTGTCTCTCTCTCTCCTTGGAAACGCCCATTCTCCGTGTCCCCTTCCATTTCCCAACTCCGTTCCCCGTTTGGCTCCGGATCGGCGCCTTCAAGGGTTCCTCCTCCTCGATTGGCCCTCCGGTAAGTCGATTCCGAGCACTTTCTCTGGATTTAGGTCGCGATTTGAGGGTTCTGAAGCTCCTGGTTTGTTTTCTTGTGAAGTGACGCTGAATGCGCGCGTGTTGGTGTTGGTTATCGTCTGTTTCCGCAATGTGCACTAATTTTGACCTTCATCGGTTTTGATAGTGTTTCGGGGGTTAGATTGGGAATGGCTGCTTTGCAAATACTAGGTTGGTGTGGAGGCCGTGCTGCCGAAGGAGGTTTTGGATCAAAAAAAGGGTTTCTAGAGTGCTTTCTCGGTCCTTTTTGGGTTCGGGTTGGAGACTTTTGATTTCTCTGGCTGTTTGGTTCTTGGGAGTGCTGCTCGGCGAGGGGAGAGGAGCCTTGAGATTCTCGCCGAAAAATTCGAATTTTGATTTGTTTATGCTGTGGTGAGTGAGGGGTTTTGGTCAATTTTGGCGCAAAATTGCTGGATCTGTGGAAAAGGTTGGTGACATGTCGGGAGCTCCCAAGGTTCGTTCTCTCAACGTGGCCGATCCTGAGGCAAGGCCGGTTCTTGTCCCCGGAGGGAACAAGGCCAGGTCAGTGGCAACCGCTCAGAAACCAACATCGAAGCCTTTGAGTAAAACTGAGGGCGGCGCAGAGGTTGCAGCAACTGAGGAGAAGAAGAAGACTTCCAGTCCTACTGCGGATCTGCCGCATTTTAGGTCTAGCTTAAGTGCTTCCTCAGCTCTTAGGAGGCATGAGATGCTGTTGCCGTCGAACCTGTCGATGAATGCTTCTTGCTCCTCCGAGGCATCCACTGATTCTTTTTGCAGCCGAGCCTCCACAGGCAGGATCGGTAGGGCGAGCTTAATCAGCAAGCGCAGGCAGAGCGTTCCAAGGACAGGCAAGATTGTGACTAAGGTGGACAAGAATATTTCAGATGATGCAGCGATGCCCCCGTTGGATCTGGTGCAGGGAAAGAGGAAGTGCGCCTGGGTAACGCCCAATACGGGTGAGTTTATTTGCTTCCCCTGCCTTTTGGATTACTCCTGACAGTGGCTGTCCTACTTTCTTTTATGGAGTTGAGCAATCGTTTGGTCTTCGATGGAATCACTTGTTTAGGGTTTTTTTACATACTTACCATTAACATATAAGAGTGAAGTTATGACATTTTCAGTTTCTCCATTCTATGGTCTTTCACATTTTTAATTTAGTTTTTGGAAAACCTTTCCACTGTGTTGGTCCTGGCAAGTTTTTGGTTGGAAACACTTTAGTATTGCGATAAAATACAATGTTGCCCAGCGTAGGTGTAAGAGAAGAATGTCTCCTGTTTGTATGAAGAATTTGGTGTCAGCACAGTGTTTGGAAATTCTTGAGGCACCTAGTTGTTAAGTGAAAGTTCAGAAGGGAAGTTAAGAAAAAGAGAAGAGGAAAGATCTAACTAGAGTGGCATAAAAGAATGGTTTGTTGGAGTTGGTTTTCTTAGATAGGTTTCTCGTCTTTGCGGACTTCTTCCTTAGTCCTCTTTTTATTAGTCTCATAATTATTCTTTTGGCTGGTTAGCTATTTAATATCTTCTAGCGTTTAGGGATGAGGCTTTATTCCTTGTGTTCAAAAGGTGGAATCATCTCAATAGTATGTATGAACTGGTGTTGCAGAGGCTATATTCATTTAACAAACAGTACCCTTTATGTAACTGAAGTAATTCAACCAGAATTTAATACACACACAGATATGTATCTATATGTATATATATGTATATATATGTATGTATATGTATATATATGTATATATGTGTGTGTGTACACTTTATCCTGTCAATGCACTTTTTGGAATGCTCTGCTAAAACCCAAGAAGATATTGGCTTAGTTTGAAGAGAAGACTAACCATTTAATTCTATCGGTTTGGTAAACGAATGATCTAATATCTTTGTCTTGGTGAGGCAAAAGTTTAACCTGGTGATATTGATATCAGGATCCTAGTTTATGTAGGATTTTAATCATCATGGTGAACATTTGCATAATTTATCAGGAGCCACACTAGGAACCACCAGTCTTATAAAAAGAAAAGAACAAAGCTCCAAGTCCTTAGTTTTGTGATATAAAAATCATTGCAGGTTGTTTGTTGAGTTGGTTTATTTAATGTAAACATCAAAAGAGTTTGTTCGGTTATAGTCTTATGTGAACAATTCTCAATATCATCAGTGTGGCATTCTAAGTCAGTTTTTGGTTTTTGTGCAACTTTTTACTGATTTAATGTTAGTACCCAAAGTTGATGATCAGGGGGAAGGAGAGGGGGGGGGCACATTAACTAAGTTTGTTGGACTTTCATTTTGATATTATACTTGATTTTGTCAGGTCTTCTTACAATTTGCCTCAAAATATCTGTGTGGTATCTGCAAAATCTATAGCATCAAGAAAATTAGTGAATTCCTGTTTTGTTGTAAACCATCACATTTTTAAAGTTTTAAGTTCTTTTTGGAATGTAACATCTGATTCGGCCTTGCTGTCCAAGGCTGCTTCTTTTTATTATTTGCTTCTTAGTTGGAATTGTTTGTTGCCTTCACTTTATGATTTGCTTACATTCTTTTTATTTATCAATAGAACTTGTTCTCCATATATATTTGTTATTTCTTTTAGTCTGTTACGCAATAAAGCTTAGTTTTATTTTTCTTTTTTTGTGTTACAACAGAACCATGTTATGCTTGTTTTCATGATGAAGAATGGGGAGTTCCTGTCCATGATGATAAGTATACAACAATGACCTTTTTTCTCAGTTTTCTAGAGAGATTAGAACTTTCTGGTGCACAGTTTGTGAACTAATAATGATTTTTCTTGGTGTCTGGTACACCAAAAAATCTGCAGGAAATTATTTGAACTTCTTGTACTATCAGGTGCATTAGCTGAACTTACGTGGCCTGTTATCCTCAGCAAAAGGCACATGTTTAGGTACTGGTTAGAACTGTTGAAAAAATTAGAATGCCAATCATTACCTTAGGACTTATGGGAGCACCTTTTCAGGGAAGTTTTCTTGGATTTCGACCCTGTTGCAGTTTCCAAATTGAATGAGAAGAAGATTGTGGTGCCTGGAAGCACTGCTAGCTCCCTTTTGTCAGAGCCAAAGCTGAGAGCCATCATTGAGAATGCACGCCAGATACTCAAGGTCAATCTTTCTTCCATTTCTTTTACTGTAATTTACTTATAATTTCTGAAACAAGTAAACAAGCAAGGATTAATATTTTGTGATCTGAGTTGCTACACCACCGGTCTTACCTACCGTTCTTTTGATATATCATGACAGATAGTAGATGAGTTTGGATCGTTCGAGAGATACTGCTGGAGTTTTGTGAACCACAAACCCATTGTCAGCAAATTCCGTTATCCACGTCAAGTTCCCGTGAAGACTCCAAAAGCAGATGTCATAAGTAAAGACTTGGTTCGAAGGGGCTTTCGCAGCGTGGGCCCAACAATCATATACTCCTTCATGCAGGCTGCTGGACTGACAAATGACCACCTCATCAGCTGCTTCCGTTTCGAGGGGTGCATCGCAGCTGCATCCTCGAGCATGGAAGCAGCTGACGAGGCCAAGGGAAAGTCGGACTCTAAAGGAGAAGAGAAGATCAATACAGGTCAGGAGCTTATGGTAGGAATTGACTTAGAATTGTCAAGAGCTGTGGATGAGCTGAGCATTCCTTAGCTGCTCGAAGACAGGTGAGTTCTCCAACCATAATCTATAAAAAACCATTGATACTGCTGGTGGGATATCCCTTGCAGAAGTGAAGGTAGCAGCCCTGTGTAAATAAAATTGCAAGTGAGGTTTGTGCTTCTTGGTTTGTAAATGGACTCCAGAGAGCAAAGAGGCCAATGTTTATTCTAGAGAAGAAACAATGTTGCATCATGTTGCCTTCCTTTTGTGTGATGGACCAGGGAACACAACTTCAGTTGTGCAGGTGCCAACACATGTCAACAATTATTTGCAGGTCCCCAGTGGCTCTGAGATATTCTCCTCTCAATGGTTGCTGGGTGGGCACTGTGAAGTTGGTGGTCGACAAATGATTGCTATGAAATCATTGCCCAGCTCAGGTTCATCTCATTGAACCATGGAAACGTCTGGTTTGTGTTTAGAAGTAAACTGACAGGGACTGGGGCTAATGATATCTTAAGCAGAGAACGCTCAATTTATTGTTGTGATCAAGGATTTCTTTTCTTAGATGAGGTATAAAACGCTCTTGTGTGTACTTGGTGACATGATTTGGTTGTACTAACTAGTGATTTGACTCGTCCTTGATTCCTCTGCAGATTTGGCAGACTACTAGGTGGCACATTGCTGATTTAGGATGAATGTGCCACTCAAAACTTTTCTAATCATCGACAATCTATGCACGGTTTATAATGAAAGCCCGTATCAGAGCCACTAGCAAGCTTTTATTGATTCCATTATTGGTCTTTGAATGGTCTTTGAATTGATGGTTAAAGAGTAGGATATACCAACTATTAAATGAAAGTAATTATTGGTAAAATTCTGTGTAAAGCGTGATCAATTGTGTAGTGGTAATACCTACAATTACGACCTCATGCTTATCCAACAATTGGTTTATGTGAAATCTTATACTATATAAGATGGCTTTTGCCACAGCATGATTAAAGAGACATGACTTATGTGATCTCGTGTGTGTATATATATATATATATATATATATATATAAGAGAGAGAGATCATATAATGTAGTGTCATAGGGTTTTGTTTAATTTGTATGGTGCCTGTATGTACATGGTCAATCTCAACATTTGATAGGCAATGTAAATTATAAATATAAACTTTGTAAGTTTTGGACGATCATAGACAAAGAGTCTAAGGTGGTTTATCACAGTTAAAAATCTTCACAAGTGCTTACATGACCCATTAAGCCCCAGACACTACCCTAAAGACCCATTCGACCATGTGTCACTTAGATAGCTTTTGGGTGTTGTGATAGTTGATACTCCGTACTACTTTGCGAAGCTAGAAAACCCCCAAAATGATTATTTGGATGCTCTATTTCTAAGTAGTTTTATCTCTACGTGATGATTACACATAACCTACGATTATAAGCCTGAAACAACAACAAAAGCTAACTAAAATAGGACTGTCACGACTAATACAAGCCTTTTATATGCTGTGCAAAGTATGAATAAAATTGAAAGACACATATAGACATGAGCATTATATCGAACACCATATTTATAGTTTTTTCTATAATATTCTCCCTCACATTTTCCTTCGGCGTCCTCATCAAAGCCTTTGCTGATGCTGCCTCCTTGCCTTTATTTAATCTTCAATCTTTTGCTCCAATTGTAATACACCTCTTGTCTCCCAACTACTTTATATCACTGTTGTTGAGTAGTCGAATTTTGATCCGTCATGCTGCTTCAACTCACCAATGACTCTAAATCTAGTGTGGGGTCAGCTAAGTTGTGCTAATCCTTATTGGTTCTTGGGATCCTTCAGATGAAGGAAAAAAACTTCATTATTATGTGCTAGTCTCTTAAACGTCTTATGCCGCTTGAATTAGATGGATGCTTGTTGGCGCTTTAACGAGCATCGCTTTACAGACTTTCAAAGTTTTTGAGGTCTTTCCTTCATAAAATTTTTCTATCGATTCCTCTTTTGCATAGTTATCACATTTAAATAGGTTCACATCACTTTCGCTTTCAATTGACATTTCATTGGGAAATAAAACGAACAGTCTACTTTTGGTGGCACCGATCACCATTAGTGAGGATTTAATAATTATTATCTTTCACTTTCTTCGAAGAGTCTTTGAATTTGTGCAGAGTTCCTCTGCTAGATAAATAAGAGAATTAAGGTACTTAGATTCACCCATTCTCTTAAGCGTTGAGAAGGCAGAGGTTATTTGACTTCGCTTGCCTTCTCGAGGGTTGTACTTCATGCATTGAGTTAGTTACTAACCTTTGCCTACTTTTTGCTTATACTTCCGAGGCACCTGAAGTATTTGTACTCATTGCGTTGAGTTAGCTACTACAATTTGCCTTCTCATTGCTATCAAACTTTTGGAATGAAAAAAGTTTTGCCCAAAAAGAATAAAATTTCGCCCCGACTTGGAGTAAGTATCAAATAGTTTTGGTCATCTCTGGGATTATACCATCTTCTCTATCATTTATGTCGCCTACTTTGAGTAGAAAAGGTACAACATCGCATACTACCTTCTTCATTCCATAGTCAAGCACACTTCTCCATCGATCTAAAGTCTCCCACTTTCAACTATTTTGATGAGAAGCCCATTGACACTGGTCTTACGAAGTTCTCTAGCCTTTGCCCTTCAATCTTATCTCGGTACTTAGAGTTTGCCTCTACATTCTCTACCTCCTCGACCCCTTTTACGACCAAGCGCTCTCCCTCTATGAGAGCAAGGGATCGATGACTCCATAGAAGTCTTGCCTATATGATATTATGGCGTTGCCATGCATATGACCCTATTATCTGTTAACTCACATATGCGTCCTTTTTTTTGAAATTAGTAGATTAGCCTCTATGGCACTGCAACACTCATCCGAGTCTACATTCATTCTAACTGATGCTTGGTTTTCGGTAGATAAGTTCCTCTAGACTTGTCGCTTCCTCGCTCCTTTCGACCACCTGTTTCAACACCCTTGTATTCTCTGAGCAGTTCCCTTTGGTCAATAAAAAGACATACTACAACTCTCATGCATGGCCTCTACCATCATATTACAGGGCTCATGTTGGTTTTGTTCTCCTTAGCTTCCTTGGTAGCAATATTTGTTTACTCAACTTTGTCCTCCAACTTATTGAGCTCTCTTAAGTGAATATGAGCTCTATCAATCCTCCCCATGTAACTCACTGGTACTTACACTCAGAATTCTTCTTAGGTGGTACATAGTGCTAGTCATAAGTGCCTTGCAAGCCAATCACGAGAGTGATAACACGTGTGACTTGACACAGTATTTTTTGCTTATTATATTTTGGCATTTATCACTTTATATTGCTTGTTGCATATATGCATATATATATTGTGATGTCCTTGGATCTATGCAATGGGAATTGGATCGTGATGGGATCACGATAATGAGACCGATTCGTCTTTAAACGCAGATCTTAAATAATCCCGGCCATAGGTTACTCGAGAGGGAAATCGAGATAACTGGATAAACTAGTATATTGTATACCCATCCATATGATGGATGCAGTTGGTCTCAAAGCTGCTCGTGTGGGGACACTAATGATACAATACATGTGCTCATTGGGGAATGAGTTCAAATTGATTGATCCGCTTACAGAATGCTGAATGGTTGATGATGCCTCATTGTCAGACAGCGATTCCGTAGTCCTAGTGGTGTATCTGGTCCTTAGACTTGAGACACCAAGGATGTCCTGTATGAGTGCTCCACTATTTGATACTAGACTTATATGTTTGGATGTCCCAAATCTAATACAGTCGATCATCGGGAATGGTAGTCAACCTTATGAGGGCTATTGAATGTCGATAGAGGACCATCCACTCTCAGTGTCATGAGAGAAATGTCTCATGTATTCTTACTCAAACAAATCCCTAGCCAGGGTCATTCAGATTGAGAGAGAATGAGTTCTCTAAGAGAATCCGATTATAGCGAGTCTCGAGTATCAACCGTATGGGTCTGATAGCACTATGGCCGATATACGATCTCTGGAATATTAGATGGATGAGGGACTAAAGGTATATGATAACTGAGGACAGACAGGTCCAATGGAGTGGATTCACTTGTATCGTATGGGGATTGCAGCGTAGTGGCTTAGTACGTCCGTAATCGATAAGTCAAGTGAATTATTATGAAGATAATAATTCATTGAGCCAGAATGTCACGAACTTAGTTGATTTTGCCTAAGTCGTGCGGCACCCTTGCGTGTTTGTCCCCAAAATCTCCCATGGTCCCTTAGGACCTACAAAAGAGAAAATGGGTTAGAGAAAGCGCCTCACTCGGGACCCACAACCAAACATTCCAAGAAACACTTCATAGACAATGCAAATTACAAATAGACTTTACAAGCTTTGAACGGTTGCACAACAAAGGGTCAAAATGGTCCACTACAGACCGAATATCTCTCACAAGTGTCCACATGACACAACCTTTATTTACAAGCCTAAGAAGGCCACCAAACCCAACTAAAATGGGGCTGTTAAGCCTTCGACTGTTCCTCTACATGTTGTGCAAAGCATGAACAAACAGACATACATAAGTATTACATTAAACATCATGTTTAGAACTTTATCCGTGACATTCTCCCCCACTTATTCCTTCGACGTCCTCGTCGAAGCCTTTGCCGACACTGCAACTCCTCGCCTTTACTGAGTCTTCAATCTTCTGCTCCAGCTGTAATGCGTCTCTTGGCTCCCAAATGCTCTCCGCTGCTGTTTTTGAGTAGTCGAATCTTTGATCTGCTATGCTGCTTCAACTCGCCAATGACTCTGACTCTAGTGTGGGGTTGGCTAAGTTGTGTTGATCTCTGTTGGTTCCTACGGATCCTCCAGATGAAGGAAAAGACCGTCCTTACTATGCGCTAGTCTCTCAAATGCCTCATGCTGCTTGAACTGAGTGGATGCTTGTTGAAGCTTTAACGAGCATCGCCTCGCAAACTTCTGAAGTTTTGGGTCCTTCCTCCACAAAATTTACCCATCGAGTCTTCTTTCACTTAGTTGTCACTTCCAAGTATATTCGCATCACTTCCGCTTTCGATTGGCATTCTGTTGGGAAATGAAGCGCATACTCTACTCTCAGTAGAATTGATCACCATTGGTGAGTAGCATTGATCACCATTGGTGAGGATTTAACAACTATTATCTTCTAATATCTTCGAAGGGTCTTTGAACCTGTGTAGAGCTCCTCTACTGGATAGATAAGAGAATTGGGGTACTATTCTCTTAAGAGTTGAGAAGGCAATGGTTACTTGACTTCGCTCGCCTCCTCAAGGGTTGTACTTCATGCATCAAGCTGATTACTGACCTTCGCCTTCTCTTTCCTCACACTTCTGAAGCACTCGAAGTTTTTGCACTCCTTGCATTAAGTTAGCTACTGAGATTCATCTTCTCAATGCCATCAAACTTCTGGAATGTAGGAAGTTTTCACCCCAACTTGGAGTAAGCCTTTAATAGTTTTGGTCGCCTTTGAGATTATACCATCTTCTCCATCAACCCTGCCGCCTACTCCATAGAGTTACAAAGGTACAACACCGTATACTGCTTGCTTCGTTCCTTGGTCATACACTCTTGCATGACTCGAAGGTCTTCACTTTTGGCTATCCTGATGAGAAGCTCGTTGACACCGGTCTTACGAAATTCATTGGCCCTTGCCCTTCAACCTTGTCCTGATACTTGGAGTTTGCCTCTGCATGCTCCACCTCCTCGGCCCCTTTCATGACCAAGCACTCTCCTCCATGAGAACAAGGGATCGATGACTTTACGGAAGTCCCGCCTCTACGATACCATAGCGCTGCCATGGCCATGGCCCTACTATCCGTCACCTCGCATATACATCCCTTTTCCTCACGATCGGTAGATCTGCCTCTGTGGCACTCCTTCGAGTCCACATCCATTCTAACTGATGCTTTGTTTTGGGTAGCTAAGTGCCTCTGGACTTGTCATCGCTTCTTCGCCCCTTTCGACCCATTGCTTCAACACCTTTGTGTTCTCCAAGCAGTTCTCATTTGTCGATGGAAAGACAGACTACAACTCTCGCGCATGGCCTCCACCATCTTATTGCAGGGTTCGCACCAATTCTGTTCTCCTTAACTTCATTGGTATCAACATTCGCTTACTCGACCTTGTCTTCTGACTTGTCGGGCTCCCTTAAGCGAATATGAGCTTTGGAGTAGTCCACTCTCCAACCGCTCCGATCATACCTCTATATGATCAAGTCCCTCCCATGGGACTCATTGGTACTTGCATTCGAACTTTTCCCTCGGTGGAACACAACCCCCATATGCTGATGACCAAGGCTTTCATCCGATGCAAAATTCGATGCACGTACGGAAGACCCGCCTCTACGGTACCATGGCCTTCACTCCTTGAATCCATAACCCTTCTTGTCGTCGTGTTGTTCATTAAAGTGGAGCTCCTAGTAACTCCCGATCATACCTCCGTAAGATATAGTCTCTCACGGGACTATATCGTGTGTATCGCATTGTCACGAACTGTTCCACCACGATCCGCTGCACCATGTCGCCTCCTGGTGACATCTCCATTGCATTATGATCCTTGTGAGATGAACTCGAATTGTAATCCCTCCATATGTGGCCTCGGCCAATACATCACAAGGTCTCTTCCACCTTCGATTTAGTTCGCTCCTTCGGCAATTGACAGTCATCCACCCGTTCTTGGGTCACACCTAGATGAAGCACGGCTCTAGGACAATCCGTCGCCTAGTAGCTCCCGAAGTCCACCGACTTCGATGAAATTAGTGCACTATTGTCTGGAACCTAGGCCTCTGCCCCTACCAGCACAATCTCCGCTGCGCATCGCTTCCTTCATGGCAACTTGAATGACAACACTATGGCATATTCTTCAAGAGTACCCACCTCTACATCCTCTTGCCCCGTGCCAAGGTCTTCTGAACCCAACTTCGCCTCCGCAAGTTGAGTCGTCTTAGTTCCTCCATCAAATGCTTCTCCGAGATAAAGTGCATGTGCCCAGAAACTCCCTTCCTCTTTGGCACCATGCAAGATGAGTCCGCTCCATCAGAATGAAGGACCCATAGAACAACATGATCCTGCTCTTGCCTCTGCAAGAGTTTATGTCCTTGACCTCTGTCCAAGGAAAGCTCTATGTCTCCGCTCCATATTTCATCTTCTATGTCGGCTCACTTCATGCGGCTTGGGTACTTCGCCAAGTTACACCCAAGTTGCTCTGCTCCTCATTTTTGCATTGGGTTGATGGTGGCTCTTGCGCCCACCATTCCACAGGTCAGCCCTCCCTTAAGTCTGATCTTCATATCGACTCCAAGTGTGCCTTCATTTGTGTTGCTTTGGGTCGCTCCCCCACTTGATCTCGCAATGCATCCACCAATACATTCTGTCCAGCGAGATCATGCGATGACTCCTTGCCGCTCGCTTGATCCATTGAGCTTCATAGAGTTGTTTTTTTTCTTTTAAGGTACTCCTCCTCAACATGTGCGATTTGTTGCACATGATTCTCCCTCTGGAGAACCGAGACCTTTCCCTCCTGGATATCTACCCCGTTAGAGCAACATCTCTCTTTGCTTCTTTCTCTTTGAAAGTTTTGGAGACCACCATCCCCTTGGACTACTTTGATTTGCTGAACAAACTGTGCATTGTTCTGCCTCCTGCAAACGCGCTTGCTAGATTGCGACTCCACGTCAATACAGCCCCCGCTGCACACTTCAGCTTCCTACGGACGTATCCTTCACATGCCGAAGAGAAAGTTTTAATGCTCCATGGCGCCGAGTTTCGGTCGCCTTGGGATGGCCGCGAACATTCCATCATCCACATACAAGCCCATGCATGAGTACCGAATTCGAGTTAGCAATTCCCCTCACCTCTGTGAGCTTTGCACAACTCTTTCGATCGCTGAGCAACTCATTCCACCTTACATGGTCTTATCCTTTACCAAGCGCCTCGCTTGCCTTGAGCACCATCAAGTATAGTTGTCAACGTCGAGCCGCAGCTCGAACTCAGCCATCCCAACCTTTGTGCGCTACGCATTCTTCCAAACTTGCTTGTTCTCGTGGTACCTCTTGCGCGAAGGGTTGGTCATTCCTCTGAATGTCAATCTCAGATGCCCGCTCCTCCGAGCGACTCCTTTTCCCTACATCTCCATGCCTGTTTTTCCCCAAACGGTCGCGCGTGTGCTGATTGCCCTCAACGCAGCCTCGCTAGGTCCCCCACATTTTGCATGTCAAGTGTTTCTATAAGTGCTTGTCCCGCTCTGATACCATCTGTCACAGATTAGCTGGTTTTGCCTAAGTCGTGTGGCACCTTTGCGTGTCCATCCGCAAAGGTCAGCCTCTCTGAAACCTCCTATGATCCCTTAGGACCTACAAAAGAAAAAACAGGTTAGAGAAAGCGCCTCACTCGGGATCCACAAGCAAACATTCCAGGAAACACTTTATAGACAACGCAAATTAAAAACAGGCTTTACAAGCTTTGAATGGTTACACAATAAAGGATCAAAATGATCCACTACAGACCGAATATCTCTCACGAGTGTCCACATGACACAACCTTTATTTACAAGCCTAAGAAGACCACCAAACCCAACTAAAATGAGGCTATTAAGCTTCAACCATTCCTCTACGTGCTGTGCAAAGCATGAACAAACAAAAAGACACGGACATACATAAATATTACATTAAACATCATGTTTAGAACTTTGTCCGTGACAAGAAGGAGTTCTGACAGGTATAACTCACGGCCAGCTCAATATTGGGCCTAGAGGGTCATACACATATGAAAGGCAATGCGATGAGTAGAGGTTCGGATATGAGATATTCGCCGAAGGCCCTATCTTATTGGATATCCAATAATCTCTTAAAGTATTGGATCATATGGATGAGATCCAATAAGAGTCATGAGAGATTATTGAATAGAGATCCACTAATCTAAGAGGCTTGGGTAGTTGGATTGAGATCCAATACCCATTAGGGTTAAGTTGATAGGGAACCTCTATAAATATGAGGGTTCCAATAGTTTATAGGCTAGAGCTTTTTGCTTCCTCTCCTATTCTCATCCCCCTCTCCACCTCAAAGCAGGCCTGGAGTTTTGAGGAGGGTCATCGCAACCCTACTGTATAGATCACTGCTAGAGAGGATGGCGCTTGACCTCCTTTACCCTCTCTTAGAGATCTACAAAGATTCAGGGATATACGATCTCCCTAGGTAACACAATCTATCTCACACGTGGTTTTCTATTTTGCGGATTTTTGCGCACCAAACTTCGCACGACGACAAACATATCTTTGAGAATTGAGGATTTTGTTTTCTGTTCTTCCGCTGCGCATGTAATGTCGCCCCCACGATTTCCCAACACATAGCCCCCATATTAGATGACCAAGGCTTTCATCCAATATAAAATTTAATGTATGCACGGAAGACCCACCTCTACGGTACCATAACATTTATTATTTGAATTTATAGCCCTTCTTGTCGCTGTATTGTTCATCGAACTGGGCTCTTAATAGCTCTCGATCATATCTCTTTATGATTAAGTCCCTCGTAGGACTTCTCCTGTGTGTGTCCCATTGCTTTGAACTTTTCTACCACGATCTGCTACACCACGTCACTTCCTGGTGACATCTCTACTATATTATGATCTTTGTGGGATAAACTCAGACTACGATATCTCCATATGTGGTCTTCGCTAGCACATCACAAGGCCTCCGCCATCTTTGATTGTGTTCGCTCCTTTGATAATCGACCTTGATTCACTCGCTCTCGGGTCACACCCGAATGAAGCACAATTCTAGGATAGTTCATCGTCTAATAGCTCTCTCAAAGTCCACTGACTCTATTGAAATTGGTACACCATTATCTGAATCTTGAGCTTTGCCCCCTAGCATAATCTTCGTTGCATATCACTTCCTTTGTGGTAACTCGAATGACTGCACTATGTTATATTTTTCAAGAGTACATACTTTCACATCCTCTTATCCCGTGCCAAGGCTTTTTGACCCCAACTTTGCCTTTGCAAGTTAAGTCACCTTAGTTCCTTTGTTGAATGCTTTGTCGAGATAAGGTGTATAAGCCTCGAAGCTCCCTTCAACTTTGACACCATGTAGGTTAAGTTGCTCCACACCTCAATTTGCATTGAGTTGATGGTGGCCCTCGTACCTGCCACTCCATGGGTCTGCCCTCCATTGAGTTCAATCTCTCCATCGACTCTAAGTATGTCTTCGTTTAGTGTTTCCTTAGGTCGCTTCCCCATTTAATGTCGTAATGCATCAGCCAATGTATTACCTCATGCGAGATCATACGATGACTCGTCGTCGCTCGCTCGATCCATTGAGCTTTATGGAGTTGTTGTCTTGAGGTACCCTCCTCAATATGTGTCGTTTGTTACATATAATTCTCCATTTGGAAAACCAGGACCTATCCCTCCTGGATATTTGCCTCGTTAGAGCAACTTTTCTCTTCGCATCCTTCCCTCCAGAAGTTTCAGAGACCACTAACCTTTTGGAATACTCCGCCTTGCTAAACAAACTATGCATTATTTCATCCCCACGAATGCACTTGCTAGATTGTGACTCTTCACCAATACAACTCTCGTTGCACCCCTCAAGGCCTAGCAATATGCTGAACTTACTGCACACTTTAATCTCCTACGGACATATCCTTCCCATGTCAAAGAAAAAGTTTCAATGCTCTATGACATTGAGTTTTGATCGCCTTAGGATGACCATGGACAATCCATTGTCTATATATAAACCCTTGTATGCGTACCAAATTCTTCGAGTTAGCAATTTCCCTCACCTCTGTAAACTTTGCACAACTATTTTGGGTGTCAAATAATCCATCCCTCCTTGCACGGTCTCATCTTTTGTCAAGCGCCCTGCCTACCTTGAGCATCATCAAGTTTGGTTGTCAATGTCGAGCTATAGCTCGAACTCAGCCATCCTGACCTTTATGCAGTATACGTTCTTCCTAACTTGCTTTTCCTTGTGATGGCTCTCAGGCGAAGGGTTGGTCATTTCTCTGAATGCCAATCTTGGATTCCCACTCTTCTGAGTGACTTCTTTCTCTAAATCTCAACGCCAATTTCCTCCAAATAGTTGCATGCGCTGGTTGCCCTCAACGTAACCCCGCTAGGTTCCCTACGTTTATATGTCAAGCGTTTCTAAGTGTGATTGTCTTGCTATGATATTATCTGTCATGGACTTAACTAGTTTTACCTAAGTCATGCACAACCCTTGCCTGCACGTCCACATAGGGTTAGTCTTTCCAAAACCTCTTGTGGTTCTTTAAAAACATATAAAAGAGAAGACATGTTAGAAAAAAATACTTTTAACTCGGGTTCTATAAGCAATCATTTCAGCATACACTTGATATACAATGCAAATTACAAATATAGACTTTGTAAGTTTTGAACGATCATGTAATAAAGGGTCTAAGATGTTCCGTCATAACCAAAAATCCCCACAAGTGCTCATATAATACTTGTGAAACAAGGCAGCGAACCAACCAACTATAAACACTATCCCAAAGGCCTATTTAGTCATGTGCCACCCAGGTAACTCTTGAATACTATGCTGGCTAACACTCCACACCATTCTACGAAGCTAAAAAACCCCCAAAATGGTTGCTTGAATGACTTGTTTCCAAGTTAGTTTTGCCTCTATGTGACGATTGCACATAACCTGCCTACGATGATAAGCCTGAAAAACTATAAAAGCCAACCAAAATGGGACTGTCAAACATATTACAAGCCCTCTTCATGCTGTGCAAAGCATGAATAAAATCGAAAGACATAGACATACACGAGCATTATATCGAACATCCTATTTACAACTTTGTTCATGATAGTAGGACATTGTTTTATTATCATGTAATATCCTTTTTTTTTTAAGATGAGATTTTCTATAGTCTTCGTCTCAACGTCCTCTCGTGGTTGCCTTTGCTATCATGAGGCCCTCCTCACTATTTTCGTTCTCTCATCACCACTTTCGTCACATCACAAGGCTAATCGTCCCATGGCATTAGCATGAAGCGCCACCTCGAATACCCTTGGGCCTCTTATCTTTTGCTCCCAATGCTAGCTTCGTGCTTGCACCCTTAAGGAGAGAAGAGAAGATGAGACAAAAGCGATGAGGATGACGATAAGCATAGGGCGCATGAGCAAGAACAATGACGAAGGTAAGAGAACATGTGGACAAAAACGACAATGATAGTGAGAGCACACAAGTGAGAATGACAACGAGAGTGAGGGTGCTTGATTGATGATGATAATGAAAGAAAAGACGTATGAACGAAACAAGACAAAAGTGACGATGACGGAATAGAGATGATTGACCATCTTTAAGAAAATATGAGACGTTTTACGTGAATAAAACAAAACAAAAATGATCCTTTAAACAAACAAAACTTCAATTTTTTTTTTTAATTGCCCTGTATACATTGAGTAAGACCTGTTTGGTGGTTGGGAAAAAAAAAGAAAAGCATCTGTGTGAGTGATTGCGTCATTATTATATAATAAAGATGATTCTTACTATTATCTGAAACTCACGAAGGAAAGAGGCAGAGTGAAAAAATTGTATGCAGATGTCTGACACCACAGCAAACGTCGATCCAAACAAATTTGTATGCAGCTAGCGAATGGTTGGAGAGAGGAAGCCTCAAATAACACAACAAAATGTACCATTCAAATAACGAATTTAGATGGCACTACCATTCGCATGATCACAAAATGTACCAAAGTTTTACTAAAATTAATGTACTTCATTCAAACAACAAAACCCTCAAAACTCGAGAACAGCAAGTACAATAGCACAATAATGCAAAAACGAAAAAGTAGCACATGAACTTGAATTCTAGCATATAGCCATAAGTGGGAGATTCAATTATCATTGACCAAGCTGATAATATGCATACTGCACTCAACTCCTTATAGATCCAATTTATTCTATTGATTGACGATAAAAAGTTATCTTTTCTATTAATAGAGCATCATACTTCAAATATTGAAAAAATATCATGGTAATTGATGTGTAATTCGAAAAATCTGATACATACACAAGAAAAGCCACATACCAAACACCACTTCTCTTCAACAGCTACAGTATTTTGCTTGAATTGCAAGCATCATTCATCAGCCAGCCCTGAATTCTTTGTAGTATTAGAAATTCAGAACAAACTACAATATTAAATTTGGGTAATGTTTACAGCCATGTAGTACAATCAAATGCTTTTGTATGCCGAACTGAATGACTGCAGTATAAGTCAGCAAAACTTTCATCAAGAAATAGCTATTCTATTCCATCTTCTAAAGCACACAAAATAAAGGTGTAGGGACTAAGACTACATTTCATGGGACTTCTGACGCATCTCACATGGAAGTCATTACAATTACAAGTTATAAATAGAGGTTGAAACTTGACTAGTATCAATCACACTCATAGACTGAGAAAGGAAAAAACAAGCATCTCACAATGAATATATCGATTGTGAATCATACAGGTGCCATCAAATGGTTGTGGGCATGATATATAGATTACAAATCTTCCAGTGCCATCACAATGAATACAACAGATTTAGGTGCCATCATATGTGAATATAATTTATTTATCTACCTAGCACAGAAGCTCGAGTGACTTGAACATTCAGTGTAACCACATGTGGCATGTGCAGTCCATAAAATTATGAAAATGTGATCACTTCTACAGTTGAAGTTCCCTATTTATTGCAATTTATTCTTTTTTTTTGTATAAATATAACTTTAGTTAAATACATTTTTATATAAATACACTTTTATATGTTTCTCATACCTTAGTTAAATACACTACCCCAAATAAAATCCACACTATTCTATCACCGTACAAGATTATACGACCATAATCACTGATCTGACTACTGGTAGATGTACATAAATCCTTGATCAAACAGCAGTATCCTTAATAACATTAACAAATACAATGTAGTTATTAAAATTCCTCGATATTAGCTGAAAATGGCTAGCATCGGACTGAGAAATTAAAGTTAACCTATTATATAAGGACAAAAACTGATTGATTAGCCTGAAATTTTTCTATTTAGATAATCAGGATAAAGCATCGAAGAAAGGATGCCCAAAGAAAACCAATTAGCTCAAGAACTGGTATCCTTACAAAACTGTAGTATACATACATGACCCAGTCTTGTGGTGCAGATGTAACAGCAGTAACACAGAAAATATAAATCAGTTCTAACCTGCTCCAAAAGCTATAAAGAAATATACCTTTACACCAAAAGAATCTTCTCAGGCAAAGTCAATCACCATGGCTCCATCTTCTCTATACATTAAAAAGTCCCAAGTCTGAAGTACTTATCTATTTGTTTTGATGTAAAACAAATTTGTAACTTATCTGCTAAGAGGTTCAAGTTGCACTTCCATCATGCCAGATGACTGAGACTCTGATTTAGTAGCAGTACTTTCAGGACGCAACAGATCAACTGAATCATCTTCCTCACTATTTCCCAACACCCAATTGCCTCTTAGATGACTCCTGTCCGTTCTTCTTCGCTTAACCTCCATATACTCCAAGTACATAACTAAAAGGACAAAAGCCAAAATCCATAATACTAATGCCCAAGTAAGCTCTTGAACATTCTCGCTATCATATCTTTGTGCCAAATGCTTCATTCCACTAAATAGAGAAGCAACTCCAGCTACAATGGCAGACCTCCCAATGATAACATGAAAATATTCCCAAAGTATTCGTTTTGAAGAGGCAACTTCTCCATTAGCTGGTCTTTTGGGACGTACACATGCATTTATTGGCTGTGAACATGCCAAGAGTATAGCAGTTATACCAAATTTCACATGCACTGAACTTAAATAAAAACCACGGAGTTCAGCAGCTGCAAAAAGAACACCAAGTAGCATAATTGCGATTCCAGAGTACTGCAAGTAGACATGTAACTGGTACCAGCCATCACCTTTTACATGTTTCAAATACCTTGCAGCCAATATTCCCCCCGGAAGCAAGATACCCCAAGCCACAAACATCATAAACCCATGAACAGCTAGAACAGGGCGCAGATCCTGCTCTGCCTCTGCCGATCCTCGCAACAATAGAACCCTAACAGGCCTATTGCTTGTAACAGAATGCATATTCCTCTCACTTAGATCGTCTTCTGACCACTGGGCACCCATGGCCCAAATGACTTTTAGAGGAGTAGTTGGATCAATGATATTCTTACATTCTATCTTTCCACTACAGGAAGGTGACAAAGGACGAGTAAACTCAAATGTCATGATTCCATTGTCTTGTCTACATCTCATGTGTGAGATATTTTCAGAAGTTGGATGCACACTCATAGCACCCTTTCCATCAATCCAATAAGTGTCTACATGACCTTTCCCATTATCATCTATCCAACCAACATAGGCATAGCTGTTTATCATTCCACTTCCAAATCCAATCGCAAGATATCCACTTTTTTTCTCACCTCGAGCTGCAATAGATATTGAATCTTCGGATAAAGTCCAGAAAAAGGATGCTTGTTGATCATCCAAGAGAACACTATTATTGTACATGTCCGAAAGACCTCCATCAACCACATGAATTTTCCAACCCATTTTCTGCTCAAACAAGGAGTGGTAGTAAACTTGATCGGGTGTATTCCTGTCAGGTGACCAAGTCAACTCTGTTGGGCTAGCTGGCACACCCTCGAACTGTGATCCACCCGCGTAGATAACCTCGGTCATATTCCGCAATGTTGCATTCCCACCAATGGCATTGGATGTGATGTAGAGTGCAACATCATGCCCAGCTTGTATCGAGAAGGTTACTGGCACACCCCTTTCTACTCTCAGCGAGGGTGCTTCTTTCTTGTTAATATAAAGCACCTTTGAGGGATTTGGAGGGTTTGGGTAATGCAAAGCTGGCCCTGATGTAACAATGAGAGGTGTCTTCGCGACAGCAATGATCAGATCCTGATCCTCCTTATCTTCAGCATCCAGTGGCCCGAGGCAGTCGTCCACCTGCTCTGACACATTGAGTCTAAGGTAACCATAAGCCGTTCCTTGTGAACTTCCATGATATTGGGGAAGGTAGTATGGCCTAAGGGAATCAGGTGGCCTCAATATACCAAGCGCCCAAATCACTGTCATGTTCTCTGTCCTGTTCACTGGCACATCATACTTCTCATCAACAGACGCCAGCGGGCGCTTGTAACGAACAAATGCCACCCCATCTCGGCGGTGCCCATAGAGAAACTCGGTGTTGTTCACCAGTCCAATCGGATCCGATCCCTCATAGATAGTATCAGGACACACACCTTCGACCTTGCCATCCTTGTTAAGAAGACACTCGCTGTATGCAGTAATAAAGTAGTCTTCAGCAAAGGGAATACCTTCTTCTGTGAACCCAGTGACCGTCACATCGGAACCGATCATGGGAGATGACGAATCAGGCTTCGCCCACCCAAAGGCCATGTAGTACTCCGATCCCACGGTTGCTTCGAGGCCAAAATCGACGGAATCAGACTCAGGGTACAGCGACCACCGAAGTCGAAATATTGGAGACAAAGTCAGGCAGTTGTCGAACATGGTCGGCGGGCGGCGGATCCTGCTTCTGTTCTTGGCCAAAGCCGGAGAATCAGGAGCTGGAGAGGGGGCTGGGGAAAGGCCAGGGCTTGGCGCCAGGGAAGGCTCGGTCTCGTTGCCGGTAGCGTTACGGATGACGACATGGCCGAAGTCAGAGGCGCTGGCTTCGTCCCAGATGGCGAGGACCGTGATCTGGTCCCAAGTGGCGTTGCCCCACAGCCGAACAGTAAGCGACTCATTGCGGTAGGTGCGGTTGAGGGGCATGTCGGAGATCTGGGACCCAAGGGAGAGGTTCCGGAAGTCGTCGCCAGCGGCGCCCCACCACCTGACCTGGTCGGAGCCGGCGAGCATGTCGAAGCGCCGGACGGAGAAGGAGCAGCCGTCGACGATCCGGACGACGCCGCGGACCTGGTGCTGGGCCATGGCAAGGTCCGCCTCAAAGCCAGCAAGGGTAGTATTCTTGGCGCATCCGTCGCCGGCGACGGCGACCGGGATGAGAGCAAGGAAAAGGAGCAACGGCAAAGGCGCCATGGGAGGAGCTTCGATCGAGATCTGGGGAAATTGCGGGACGTCCAAATTAGGGTTTGACGGAAGCGGGCGGCTTCCCACCAACGGGTCGTTAGTGCGTCGCCACGAGGAAACCCACAATTGGTGGGATCGCTTCGGAAGCTTCTCTTCTCCCTTCTTCATGCGTGTATTTATAAAAATATATGATAAATCCTTAAAAACTTCTTTATTTTCATTATTAACTTTTTTTTATTTATTTCCGTAAAGTTTCTTTATGTTTTTTAAAATATAAAATTACTTGAGGTGTCCGCCCCTCTTCCTCCTCATCATCATGATTGTCCACTCTCTCTTGCCTCCACGGGTATAGTCATGACCTACGTTGATACTTGGCATAATTGACTTTCTTCATTCGTCCCAACAGCCCTAATGTAGATTCCAATCGCCCGCTAAGCTTAGTCGCCACTTACCCGATGACTTCTTCTATCCTATCAATCAATCACGCATCTTTGACTCCCTTAAGAAAATAGCATACGTGATAACACATCAACAAGTCTGTAATAATGATGGACAAAGAGCAGAGGCAATAATGAAGGAAGCAAGGATGACGGTAGTAGGGTGGTGATAGAGGTCACAATGATAATATTGATATCATGGATAATTTCATCTTTTAGAAAATAAAAAACACTCCAACCGAATAAATGAAAAATGATGCTAACAGGAAGAAGTGAAAATAAGATATTTTTGTTAAGAATTTAGCCATTTATATATATACTATATATATATACATATATATATATATATGTATATATACATAAATCTATATATTTTTATTTTTATTTATTGTTGGATATCTATATCACTTCATCAAACAACTTTATTTTTGTTTTTTTTCTTAATTTCCTCTCTTTTGTCTACAATTATTATTATTTGCTCTCTCTCTCTCTCTCTCTCTCTCTCTCTCTCTTTACAATGGCCAATGGACTTGTAGCCATGTGGGCGAAGTGGGTGAAGTTAATACTTAGTTCTTTATTCATTTCTCTCACTTTTTTTTTTCTCTCCAATGGCCTTATGGGCATGTGGGGAAAAAAAATATTTCCTATGATATTAGGATTTGATGGGGAACCTTTGAACCGATATCACTACAATAAATTCTAGACAGTTTACATTAGATGGACTGAATAAAAAGTATGTTTGGAAGAACCTTAGGGAGGACTTGCACATGTTCAATGTAGTTGTTTATAACATGCAACAAATCATCTTATTGGTGCATAAAACATGATCCTGAGGTATAGAACATTTTTTTCTTGATGCTGATCTATCTGTTGTCTTTTTTTTGGTCAAGTTGATTTCACCAAGTTTATCTGTCTAGTGAAATCTAAGTGTATTCTGACTCTTAAGGAGTCCAAAATATCTAATTTAGACAAGCAGAAATCATTGAACACCTCATTAGAAACATATGATCACATCAAAAACATGAAGTATTTGACACCTGGCCTTAATTGGTTTTTATGGGTTTTATTTATTTTTTTTCTTCTTTTTCTTTTTCTGTGATTAAACAAATATAGCAATTCTAGCATTATTATGCAACATATGACACATTTGTAGGTCAACCATATCTTTCACCACACATTTTCTTCTCTTAAGCATCATATTTTCTTTAGCTTAAACATAGGATAATTCCACATGTTTCTGAATTCTGATGTGATGATGGAAGTTGCAAATGTGTTGTTGCAATATTTAGCTTCACCTTTAAAGCTTCCACAATGTTAAACAAGAGTTGATCTGACCAAAATATGAAAACAACATATAGTTGAATGAAAAGACCAACAACAAATGAACTCCATCAGTCCAATGGAAGCATCAAGAATTAGTTGACACTGTGTGGTGAGCTGCATAACCATCAAGACTAATTATTCTCTTTCCCTATTGGTCAAAGTCTACAGTAAACAGCAGGTGGTCAAGGTAAGTTCTATAGCATGCAAAGCATATATGACCTTATCTACTAAGTCACAAGAAGATGGCAACACAAGGACTATAGCATGTGTGGATAATGGCCTTGTAAAAAGCAATTATATCAATTGAGACTCTTTAACTTTATATCAATTGTTGTTTTTGTTTTGTTGCTACTAATAGTTTTCATGTCTTATTGAATACTATTGTAATTATATCCCTTTGTTTTATACATAGTTTCTATGAATTAATGCTACAAGCATAAGATATAGGTAGCAAATGTTTGTCACATGATTCATCCCAAATACAATTGCCAACTAGCTAATACTAATAGGTCAAACTTCTGTTTGTACATATCAATATATAGGAAGAAAATTTTGTAACTTTTGCATTCACAAATCAATTGCTTATAGATAAGAATGTAGGATGAAAATATCCATAGAATGTGCTATAGTTATTGTTTCACTTTAAAACAAGGATTAAAATTCACTCTGAATCTATTTTGGTAAGTTATCATATTGGTACAATACAAGCATACTGACCCCTATCATCCAATATCAACAAAAAGAAATATATTATATTCATGCTTCAATTGGTATTATCTACCATCAAAATCTCACTGCCACTATTCAAATCAATTCATACATGCAAAAAACAAGGTCATTTTATGAAGTTTCTTGTTCTGCATTAAACTAATGTGCTTCAAAACTCATTTTTCTTGCCCATGCATGCACATGAAGAATTCGAAGGTTCAAACATGGCATTCACACATCAACACTTGTTCTTTGCTTGAATTAGTGCTGTGCATCGAGTGTCAACCCAGAGTAGACAAAGATCAACCTGGGAGAGCTTCCTCATGATCTGTGATTTGATGTGTTGATGCGCTTTGTTTTGCATGCTTCATAACCTCTCTTGTTGACTTCTCATGAACGTTTGTGTATAATTCTTCCAAGTTTGATCATTATTGGACAGTGTAAAAGGATGCTAATCGACTCTTTCAAGAACAAATGTTGTGCAAATACACTTGAAGCTTCCTGCAAACCAGTACAGATGCATGACGATGATTCTTTCAACCTTCTCTCTATGAGTAGCATGCACAAAGCCTCCTCATTTCACCCTCGTACTCTTTGAGGCTTCCGCTGATCTCTTCGCACCTGTATCTCCCTGCACCAAAGGATGCCAAGTGACGACGTCTCCGTCCTCCCTGGCCACGGCCGGACCGTGTGCGTCACCGGCGCCGTCAGGGATCCTGGTCGGTATTTGCTGTAGTGCGATTCGTGTGAAAACTTTGCTTTCTCTGATCTTAATGCCTTGTTGTTGCAGATGATCCGAAGAATGGCCACTTACGGGCTCTTGATGGCGCCAAGGAGCGGCAGATGCTCGCCAAAGCGGACTTGCTTGATGTGCAGAGCTTGCGCGCTGCAATCCATGGGTGTGATGGTGTGTTCCACATGGCCTCTCCGGTGACGGACGACCCCGTGAGTGCTTCGTCAGGATAGAAATGGCGAATACTTGTCTCATGTACCAACCTTGAGCTCTTCGTCTTCGTCTTCGTCTTTCTGCAGGAGCAAGTGATCGAGCCGGCAATAACGGGCACAAGGAACGTGATCGACGCTGCAGTTCGACGTGTAGTTCTCACCTCCTCCGTCGGTGCTGTCTACATGAACCCTAACCGCGGCCTCGACGAGTCGTGCTGGAGCGACCTCCGGCACCGCAAGAACACCAAGGTCATCACCATCATCATCGTCAATCACCAATGTCTTAACCTAGACAGTAGATTAAACCACGTAAATCACGAATCGTCAATCACCAAGGTACGTCGACGTCAGGGACGCCGCCGAGGCTCACGTAAAGGTGGTCGAGGCGAGGGGTGCCAAGGGGAGCTACATATGCGCCGAGAGCACGCTGCAACGGGGGGCGGTCGTCCGTCCGAATACTCGCCAAGCTCTTCCCGGAGTACGCCATCCCCTCAAAGTATACCTTATCTCTTCATCAGTTGATCTGCCATCGATCGCAGGAGAATCGATCGACTCTGGACATCGTTGCAGGTGCAAGGACGACGTGAATCCACCGAGGAAGGGCTACAAGTTCGCAAGCCAGAAGCTGAAGGACTTGGCGGTTGCATTCGTTCCTGCGAAGCAGTGCCTCTCTGAAGCTGTCAAGAGCCTTCAAGAGAAAGGCCTTCGCCCCATTATCCTGTAGATGTATTCCATCAATACTGATCACATCGCAGTGCACAGCATTTTTCTCCTTCTCCCCGTAATCTTGTAGACGTACTCCATCAATACTGATCGCATCACAGTGTATAACATCGTAGAACTCTGAATGGACAATGAAATCTTTTCAATTCCCTGTGGCTATTGATGTTACAATTTATTAGACGAATAGCAGCCTGCTTGAACATAATACATACTGTTCAAAGGAATTCTATTCTTTGGGAACATTGCTACTGCTACTATCATTACCAACTCAGTTTTATTCAGTCAGGGCAGAACCACAGGCATTCTTCGAGTGAGGAAGACTGTCAATTTTACTTGTATAAAGCAATAAACAAACCTCAATGGCATACAAAAGCCACCGTGACCGGAGTTGAGCGGGTTTGGTGGGAGGACAATTCCAACGCTTCAACACACCTGTTCTTCTAATCCTTAATCCCACAGAGTAGAATCAGTATTCAAAGACGTATTTTTAGCTCAGCATCAATCAACTGGTTGCAGCAAACTAGAGATTCATACTTCCCACCTGAAAGCATTTAGACCACTGCGGGAGTTGTGCATCCAAAATGAGTACTTCTTTTGATACTCTTGTTTGGTCTCTGAAAAAGATGAAAGGCACACATACTTTGACGCTAGGCTTCCTTGCACAGGCACCACCTGCCGATGCTTCCCCTTAAAATACAGAACATAAGTGCAGAACATTAGACATCCGATGTGATATGCATCTGCTGTCATCATGCTATATCATCTAGTCCAGTGAGGACAGAATCCTGATGATTCACTTGAGCTTCACAGCAATCTTATCTTTTTGGAGGAATTTTCAAGCATCAATGTTATTGCTTCCAGTCTAGCAAGGAGGAAATATGTTAGTAAGCGTATAGACTATTCTATAAAATGATTTGCCCTGAGGCCATTTAAAGCTCCTGCATCTAAAGATCTAAATCCATAAAAATTAAAGGTCTCAGGTAGATGTAAGACAACATGAACATATCAAAGGTGACAGCCAAAGCAGAGTCTACAGTTCTAGTTGACCAAAAAACACAATATATGCTTTCCATGAAGAACAGCAATTGCAGTCCACAGACAACCACTTGGGCACTTGGGCTCCTGCCTTGCTGACAAACATGCTGTAGAACATTCAAGCTACCACTTCCATGACCACCACATGTACAGATGCAAAGTTGGGAGGGGAGCCCATACATGCATGTCTTAGACATTGAATGTGTATGCATGCAATTATGTTTTCTTGTAAATGCTTTATGATAAGATGATACTGTGAGGTACATGCAGAAAATATATAAACTGAGAAGTATCAGCATCAAGTAGTTATAACAAAATACAAGGTAATTAAGAAAGCTTGACAAGAAGCTGTTCTCTACAGAAGATTAGAATCACAGCAAAACACTTGTAGTAAATCGTAACAGTTACTAATGTTTAAATAGACTACAGCCCCCAAGTGTCCAAAGTGTTGGCTCTTATTAAATGTATACGCATATGGGTAACAAAGCCTAATGAGACAACCGAAATGAGTGAAGTAGGATATAGTCACAATTTCCCTACTTTAAAAAGATTGAAGGCAACAAACGATTCTGTTCCACTCAACATACTAATATATTTATGATGCGATGAGCATTTAATATTTTCAAGTTTCAAGATAATAAATTTTAAATTTAATTCTATCAATTAAAAAAATGATTTGTATCTTAAAGATAATTATTATGAAAATTAAAAACCATTAAGGTACAATATAAAATAAATTTAATATGTATTATGATTTATATTTAATTTTTAGTAAATCATGACTCACTAATTGGGTAGTTGAGGGATTCAACGTACAAGTATCTATAAAAAGGGAAGGAAGGAAGATTGATGTGATATTCTAGTTTTTGAAACATTCTTAAACTTTTGTATTTAAAGCTATTAGCTCTTAGTATGTCTTGGAATAGAGAGTTCTATACGTCCTATATCTTACTTATTTTCTCATCCTCTTTTTATCTCATCCTATTTGTTAACATCATTTGATATTAGAGCCTTGCTATGCTCTTGGAGTACATCATTCTTATGGCAATTACATTACAGCGAAAGAAAAATGTAACTATAAAGAGATGAAAAAGAATGCAAAAATTGAAACATTAAGAAGACAAGTTGAAGAGATGCTCCTCGAACGTCAAGAAACTCATGGCTCTAGAAGCTCATGGTTATGGAAGTGATGAATTTAAAGACATAAATCCCCTTGCATCCAAAGAAGTTATAGGATACTCATCCATGGAGAGTTTGACTTCAACCTAAAGAGTTTCTTGATTGGCTTAATGTTATTGAGAAATTCTTTGAGTACGAGGAGATACTCGAAGATCAAAAAATAAAATTAATTACTACAAGACTTTGACGTTATGTTTCAATCTAGTGGGACAAGATGCAAAAAATATTCCTTCAAAAAGAGAAGATGAAGATTTTATCATGGGAAAAGATGATATCTGCGAGAATTTTCTTATATTTGATTATGTTCAAACTCTCTTTTCGTAATTTAACAATTTTCAGCAAGGTAGCAAAATCATCATCGACTACATTGAAGAATTCTACAAGTTGATGGCCCAAAATAACACTCAAGAGACATAAGAACGCCTTGTTGCAAGATATGTCGACGACCTACGAGTTATGATTTGAGATGAAGTGGAGATACAACTATGGAGGTTATTTGATGCGTATCAATTTGTGTTAAAAGTTGAAGCAAAACTTGCTAAAAGTGGACCAAAGAGTTATTCTATTGTTCTTTTACATTCCTCATCTAAAGTTGGCTCAGCTCATTCTAATGCTAGTGGAACAAAAGCTAGTGAAATCATGAAAAAAATACATCTAAACTAACTCCTACCAACCATGTAGGGCAATCTAGTCGCACTAGTCATCTTCCTACTTGCTTTAAATGCAAACAAATAGGACACTATGAATTGAGTGCCCAAATAGATAAGTTGATACATGAGTTTATTTTGTCGAAGAAGAAGATGACAATGAATAACTTGAAGATCTTGAAAAACTAACATATGATGAATACCCTGAGGAGGCTTCTAAAGAAATTGCACTCGAAGAAAGTGCATGCTTGGTAATTCATAGAGTGTTTGCTACTCCAAGAGATGATTACAATGAAAAATAGTTGTGAAATAATATTTTCAAGACACGCTGCAAGTCTCAAGACAAAGTTTGTTCTCTTGTTATTAATAGTGGCAATTGCGAGAACATTGTGTCAAGATATAGTAGACAAGCTCAAGCTTAAGGCAGAACCACATCTTAAACTATATCAAATTGCATTATTCAAGAAATGCAATGAGGTGCGAGTTATTAATCAATGCTTAGTTACTTTTTCGATTGACAAAAATTATAAAGATGATATATGATGTGATGTAGTACCAATGGATGTTAGTCATATATTTTTTGGAAGACTACGACAAGATGATAGGTGAACTATGTATGACGGTAGAAAGAACACCTATAGGTCATATAAAGAAGAGTTTGCTCCCAAACCTTTGACCCAAAGGCAAGGAAATACCTTTCTAACTTTAAACAAGTTTAAGAGAAAGTGAAGAAAGTGGAGTTGCATTTATGTTAGTTGTTAAAGAATGCATGCAGCCTATAGAAATTCCTAGTGAAGTAGAAGATAGTTTGGAGGAATTCAAAGACACCTGCTCTGAAGAACTTCTAAGTGCCATGCCTCCTCTTCAAGACATTCAACATTGAATCGATCTAATTCCAAGAGCAATCTTGTCAAACAAATCTCACTATCAGAAGAGTCCAAAAGAACATTAAGAGTTAAATAGACAAGTTATGGATTTACAGTACAAGAGTTATATTTGAGAAAGCTTAAGTCTGTGCATCGTTTCAGCTTTATTAACTCAAAAAAATGATGGAACTTTATGAATGTGCATCGACAATTGAGCAATCAACCAAATTACGATAAAGTATAGATTTCCTATTCCACGTGTCGAGGATATGTTTGATATGCTTGTTGGTGCTCAAAATTTTTCTAAAATTAACCTTTGAAGTGGTTATCACCAAATCCGTATTAAACAATGAGATGAATGAAAAACTACTTTCCAGACTTCAAAAGGTTTATATGAATGACTAGTTATGCCATTTGGACTTTAAAATGCTTTAAATATCTTCATGCGGGTAATGAATCAAATTCTACGTCATTATATTGGGAAGTTTGTTATTATTTACTTTGATAATATTTTTATTTATAGTCGCAACAAACTTGATCATATTGAACATTTGAGAACTATCATATCAATCTTGAAGAGAACAACTATATGCAAATCTTAAGAAGTGCTCTTTCATGTCCTTTAGCCTAGTTTTTTTAGGCTTCATCTTAACCCTCTACAAGTATCCAAGTAATTCTGAGAAGATTAAAACTATTCAGACTTGTCCAACACTAACATCCTTATAAGATGTTCAAAGTTTTTATGGATTGGCATCTTTTTATTATTGATTTATTCAAAATTTTAGTACTATTACAACTCCTCTAATTGGGATCTTGTGTGAGTGAAAAGTGGGCGAACGGAAAAAGAACGACACAAAAACAAAACACAGAGAGAGAGAGAGAAGAGAAAAAGTTAAGGCTTTGAGGTTTTTGTTAGACGATCAAATAGCTAAACTTCATCAGCTTTGGTCCAATTTTTTTGTGGAGAATTCATGCAACAAGCTCTACAATCCTAATGGTGCCAATCTACGATTTGTGCTCTCTGAGGTAATTTTCTAATATACCCACTTGGTGAGACCTAAACCTTTCCTTTGATGAAATCCATCTATGGTAATGATGATATGCTATTGTTGAGCCAAGATCTATGTTCTTGATGTTATGGTGATCCTTTAGTTATTCCTGAGAAGACTTATTATAAACCTATTAACATTATTGGTGATAGTGGAGGTTTAAAATGGACTATAGTCCCATGGTTTTTCTCGTATTGAGTTTTCCACGTAAAAATTCGATGTCTCACTTTGTGATTGATTTATTGTTCTATTATTTATGTTGCTCTGATTAATATTTTTTGTTGGTAATAAGTTGATATTTTGATGAGGAACCTATTTTAACACACAAAGAGAAAGAATTATTCCATTGCAATAATTTTTCCCAACACTAATTTGGCTAATCTTCATCTATTATTATTAAATTATTACTTAGAAAGGATTCCCAAGGAGAGATAGGATTCTCTATTCTTTTTTAACTAGATTTGATTCATGTTTTGAAATATTTAATATTAAAATTATTATAATTTTATAATACATAATAATACTTTAATTACAAAATTTTATGATTAATAAAAAATAATGATTTATTTATGATGTTAAAATGCTTATTTGACTTATAATGGTCTCTTATGCTTAAATGAATTTTAGATTGATTTAATTGTAAAATTTTTATTTTAGATTAAAATAATATTTTGAATTCATTTAATATATGTATGTTTTAAGAATTATAAGTGAAATTTTATTATTATTATTTTTTAATTTGAGACCATGAATTTAAATTATTTAATTCATGGATTTAAGTTACTTTTTAATAATTTAAAATATTTTTAAAAATATTAAAACCTAATTTGATAAAAGAGATTTAATTGAGGTCTGACTTGAGTAAAGTTGATCTGCCAAACTAGGTTGACCCAGCATTTCTAGCCAAGTACAGCCTAGACCATGTGGTCGAGCATAATCAAACCCATGTGGCCAGACATGACTCGGCCTATATTGTCAAGTATAATCCAATCCATATGGTTTGGTACAACCAAACCCATGTGGCATATACAACCAAACTCCCATGATGAAGCATGACACAACCAATGTGGCTAAGTATAGTATAGCTCATGTGGTCAGGCACGACCCAACTCATATGGCTAGTCACGACCTAACTCATATAGCCAGGAATGACTCAATGCATGTGGCTAGGGATGACACAACTCGTGAGCCAAACTTGGCCTAGTTTAGCGACAAAGCTTAGCCTGGCATGTGAGGTTATGCCTGCCTAACTATGCGATTAAGGTTAGGCATGCTTTCAATCCTCTATCTAACCCATTACACCTCTATCCAACATGCAACTTAGGAGAGGCATATGCGACACATATGACTAGTTGAATGATTAAGTAAGTCAATTTAGTATGGACTAGCTCCTAGTCCAATTCCCCTTCCCTTATTGATTTAAGGTCACTAGTTGATTAAACCAAACCGACTTGATCAATCAGGTCAATTCATGGTGATTCGAAACCAATTTGACTCATTCAAGCTTATTTAACTTAAGTGAAACTAATTAAATCCAAATTAGACCATACGATGGTTTCAAGTTTAATAAAGATTAGAGGCCAATTCAATTAGATCCTAACTAAATTTAATCTTGCTTAAGTTAATTGGATTATTCCAATTAGGAATCTAGTTGGTTGAGGACTTTGATGTCTTTATGTCTTTATGATTTAATGAATTTGAAAGTTTAATATGAATATATCAACAAAAACTAATTAATGATTTTTAAATATTATTAAGATTAAATTAATGATATTAATATTATTATTATTATGTAGTATATATGATTGTGTTGAATGGTCCATATTGAAAGTGCATCTAATGAAAGGAGATACGAGCCCATCACAGTGCCAAGCCACCAATGAACATTGTTTAGCAGATCATATATCATGATCTCTTGTGATATTTTATCATAATATTTCTTTGACTATATACATGAATGAATAAATGAATATAAATTAATGATCATGATTGATTATGTATCCTTGCCAACTATAGGTAAAGTAATTCATATTAGGGATTAGCTGATTGTTAGTTATGATGACTAATCTATTCCTCCATCTGTTGTTGGGAATGTCTCCACTTGGGCAAACAAGGGATATTACTTCATCCACTGTTAGAAGAAATTTATCTCGTGGAGTATACCTCTCTATCAACTATTGGGAGAGTACAGTATTATGTGTGATATATGCCTTTGTACCTTATTGTTATATATGTCATTTAGATATATAGATAGTGACTAATGTATGATTTTGTTTATTATAAAAGAATTTTATTTTAAACATGTTTTATAATGAATTGATATATTATCAATGCATATTTAATAGTTAATATTCGAATATATTTCATGTATTTGTAATGATTGTTGATTTATTTTTATTTTATATTTATTTTTAAAGTAACCTATTAATTCATAGTAAAATTGAGATTTGGTGGAAGAGATTTTTTTAACATTTATAGCCCTACCAAGAAGATATAATCTCTTTCGGTTAAAAAATACTTGGTATTGTAAAGATAAAAAATTAAATTCAAAATATATAAAAAAAATATTTTTTTTGTAAATTATATATAATAAAATGATGATTTATATTTTTTTTATAAAGTCAAGGTGGGACAATTACAGTTATTTTGAAGAATCCACAGAATAATGAGCTTAATTTATGTAATGACAAAACTGACAAGAATCACATGTTATCAGATAAACATAAATTCAATTAAACTTCTCACAATCATATGCTTCAAGGAGAGTGCTAACGAAAAGTTTAAACTCTGAACAACAAAATCATTATATATAACATTGAAGAAAAAAATTGTGTATATAAAAGCTTTCGAGAAAGTGATGATCAGAGAATATATAGCCATGCAAGTCAACAGCTTAGGCGAGCATCTGAAACTGAACCAGTCTTAACTCAAGTTTGAGCCAATATATACAAACCAGAGTTGCATTTTCTGCATTAGCTTGACTCGACATAAATTCAACCTTGGTGATAGCAAAGTGGCAAGGTGTACATGTATGTGTTAAACTTAAACCCCTTGGCATACTTATGCCTAGCCCTCAAAGAACTAGTTATAACACCTCATTATACACTCACCTAATTCAAATAGCCTCAATCTAAAAGCTGAACAATCAAGACTCCATATAATGACACTTGCAAGAAGTGATACATCTGATGACAAATTAAAATATTATCGTTCATAACAAGCTAATGCTGAGTTCATTGACATCTAGTCCATCGATCACTCATCTTCAACCAGCAAAAGATAGCTGCTTAAACTAATCAAACTTAGTATAGAAGTAGGACCGAATTGGAGTCCTGTTGCATCAATACCTGGTTGCAATATCAACGAGATACTGAACAGGGGAGTCACACACTTATATTCATTTCATGATTCATTCTGTTTAGAACTGTGGATTCAATCATGCAAAGTTAATGTATACAAACCTCAAGTTTGATGTTAGACCTTACAGGAAGGGTTCCTCCAAGGTTGCAAATTCATCGGAGACTAACTTAGCATACATCACTGCTCTAAAGATGAAGAAGTGTAAAAAACAAAAGAACATATTAATTATTTTTAGAAAATAGGAGAGTGTGGGTAAAAATATTAGAGATGAACTGACTAAAAGATATTGGATTAGGAGACATGATCAGATCTAAACTTCATCAAGAGTCCCAAGAAGAAAATGGGATCAGGGATGACAGTTATCAAATTAAAAGGAAAAAAAATAGAGGATGTTGTAAAGATCTATTTACAAGAATAATCTTGTAGATCAAGAGCCCCCAGTGGATCACATGATGTCATGTCTTACAGCTAAAGAGACTGATCCATCTAGATGAAGATTATGGGTCCTCAAGAACAAGATTTACTAAACTGTGCAATGATGTCAGCTTTTGTTCAGAGGATAGAGAGGTTAGCTTAGCTATTAAAGACACTTTTACAAGCCTTTTCAAGAGTCTCAGAAAGTAGTTTAAATGATCCACATGTCTAAGAAACCTGACACACTAATCAGACCAAAGAAGAGGCAATAAGATGCAAATAAAAGATCAATCTGTAGTAATTAGCACTGACTTTGATAAAATCTCATGATCTCACACCTTAGGAAATATTTTAAGACAAATGAACAAGAATACAGCATACAATGTTAAACGACTGTTTATATCTTGTTGGGAAAAAAAAAACTCCTCATGGTGATTACAATTTGGTGCACAGCACTAAAACCCTACAACGAACAATAGCCAGTAGGCTGAAACACTATTTACCAAGATGCTATTTTCTAAAGCAAAGATGCAATTGAAACAAATGCTTTAGAGAACCATCATTTTCATCCACTATAGTTATACAAATAAGACATCTACTCTTACCCAGAGTATCTAGCACACTTATATTATGCTAGAAGCTCCTCATTGGGAAATGTTGATTCACGGTAAAAAGATCTGAGGTGAATGGTGGTGCTCTTTATTTTGCAACTCACCAAAAAGCTTATCAGGTATCAGCCAAGAGTGTCTGACATTTGCCATCAGTGTAAGAGCTTTTTGTTTGTTGTGCTGATGACTCTTATATTTGTCACTTGTGACATTTCTTTGTAAAAGAAAAAAAAATAAAGTAGCGCTTCTTGCTTTAAAAATGCATTTCGGAAGATGTAGCATGTCATATACATTTAAACAGGTTATGTAGTTATATTCACAGTGTACTGATCAATCCTAGATGATATCTACAGTTGACTATAATTTTGCTCATCCAAAAAGAAGCTCGTGCTCTCAAAAAAGGTCAACGTGAAACTGCATAAAACACACCCATCCCTCAGACATTGAACCCACCCAACCCTCATAGAAGAGGGATATTTTTAATATCTTGATATGGGATAAAAGAGATTGTATCTTAACCATTTTAATGGGGTAACTACTGAGCTTCAACAACATATGAGAAGGAAAAAAGCATATAAATCCAGTGAAGTTGGCTGACCTTGAGAGCATAAAGAAGTTCTTCAAGGAACCGCCTCCTTCCAGTGATCCAATTCACTCCACCTAGAAACAGAAGAACAAACTAAAAGAAATCATCGTTCTTGCAAGCCTTCGGTTTTTCACAGTGACATCCGACAAAAGAAACAAAGGAACGAGGAAGGGAAAAAGAAGTGATGGCAGCTAAAGAGATGTCCACGGATCAAGATATTATGACTACATGACTTATACAGTCAAAAGAGAACAGATCTTACACCACTAGAGAAAAAGCCACGAGACGTCCGACATGAAACAATGTACTGAGACTTTAATACCGCCCCAAATATGGAAACCTCAGACTAGGTAAGATCTGGGAAGGCAAGTGAGATCTCTCCTTCCTCCGTATTGGTTCCTGCAACCTCCACACCCAGTACATCTAAAGGTGGAGTACAGGGAAAGGCAAAGACTCAGCACAAGAATTGTGAAGGTCACCAAGAGCGAAAAGTCCAACATAAGAACAAAAAGACAGCTATAGCAAAAGGGTTGCCGTCAACAGATGAACAATCCTTCTTTTTTCCCCTACAGTCTAAAACAAGCCAGAAAGCAAGATCTTGTGAACAACGACTACAATGGGAGATAGGAAACAGAAAGGAGAAACTTGAATCTGTCGGCAAAATTCGATTTTTCCCCTAGGAACTACGAGGGGCGACGCTGCCGTTTCTTGCATCAGCGGCCTCCATCGAGACGGCTAGAGCAAATCCTTACCTACACAAAGAGGAGAGAAAATGTTTCCAGAAAGTCGCAGAGAGAGAAGAGAAAGGACCAGTCAAACAGTGGTTTCGTTAGTCCCGCACAGTGCGCAGGAAATGCATGTACCCGCCGTGCTCGCCTCCTCTATCCGACCCAAATCTGGTCCGATTCTCGACGAGGGAACAGACGGACGGTCGCCTCCCGCACCTCAAAAGTCGCGCTCTTGCTTTCAAAGCTCAACTGATACAGCTTGTTCTGCTCCCCAAACTTTCCCCCAACCCTCACAAGAAACCACAGAAAGCAATAATTTCTCCAGACGCGGTGCAAGAAAGATACAGTTCGACTGAGAAACGTATGTACAAGCAATTACTTCGCAACCGGCCTTGGAAATCATCCGCTGCGTTGTACGCTCACGCAACATCTGACACGCACAAACAGAAAGAGAAGGAAGAAACGAGAGACGAACAGCTGCAGCAAACCTAATAATAATAATGAATAAATGTAAAACAAAACGCTCGAGATAAAGATCTCATCTTTTGTATCTTTTTCCCTTTCATCGCTAAGAGGCGACGGAGGGTGGAGCTCATGATGATAATAAAGGTTGACAGGAAGAGAAGTGAGCACGCAACGGAAACAGCATCGTATCATACCATTGTCCTCCGCCCTGTGCTCACTCTCTTCTGTCAACCATCCGTTTTCTCATTCTCCTTAAGTCTCATTTCTTGACCTAAAATCTCGATCTTTCTTTCCCTTTTGTTTCCCCTCCACACAAGGAATTCCACCCCAAAGCCTCCCTTGTCAGATCTGAATCCTGTCAATAGTCACATCGCAAAAGAAATAGAAAGAGAGAGGATCGTCACGACAGCAGCAGAAGCCGCAGGAAGCCGCAGGCAAGAAGAACTCGCTCATCTTGTCGTTATAAAGGGTGGGGAAGAAGGGAAGGCGGTGACGGGACTCGAGCTCTCTCCATCTAATTAGATGATTAGAGGGACGTAACTAAGATATTAGCGGAGAGGATTACGAGGCGAATGAGGTCAGTAAGCCGTTGTCGAGAGGGCATTGGTGGAAACCTCTCGTGGTGTCGGGTACTACTTGCGATTTGACCCATTGTACTCGTGGCGGCTGCAGGAGGATGATGACGTGGGGCCCTTTGGGAATCCATCGATGAGAGACGCTGATGGGGACGAGGTACTGGTACCCGCCTCCAATCCCTCCGATTTAAAGGAATTCTTCTCGGTGCCCGCCGTCGATTACTCGCTCCCGGCCTCGGGATGTGGTTGGGGCAGCACACCGTCGTGGGACCCATCTCCAATCAAAATATAGGTATGAAAAAGGGGTAATCTCCACTATGCTGCCGACGATTTCGTTCGTTGTTTAGCAGACAAGTCATTTTGTTTCATATATAAGGTGAATTTTAGATAAAATTCTTTACACAGATATGTCTAAAGTTAAAAACTTTAATTAAAATTATATATATATATATATATATATATATATATATATATAGAGAGAGAGAGAGAGAGAAGAGAGAGAAAAGGTTTGGGAGCAAAGATATGAAAAAGAATAAAAGACTTTTCAATGTAACATTTGGAAATTATAACTAACACAGTGTTTTCATTACTCGAATATTTAAATTAAAAAACTTTCTAATTTCGGATGGTGGAATGTTCGGTCCCCATCGCCTACAATTTGTGGATAGAGGAAAAAGACCGCCCATCACCCGAGAGAAGGGTCAAAGCTAGCGGATGCAGGCAACTTAACTCTACTAACACCGTTGGGTGGAAATTGTGTCACACGTGGACCATGATAAAATGCTACAGAGATTATTAATTTTTATCCAATTTTAGGTGGTGATCATTTTGGGAGGAATCCTCAAAATCAATCAATTATAGTAAGGTGATGATATAACTATTTTTTTTAATGAGTAAAAATTTGACACGCAAAGCACAGTGAGTTCGGTGATGCTAATACATCAATCAGAGCTGTCATGTCAGCATGACATTTAAAGAGAGTATTTATGCTGGAGGCACTTAATTATTTACCAATTACATTAACAAGACAAACATTTACTTTGAAAGAAAGAAATCCTTTCTCGACCGAGTTATGACTCTAAATTCCCTCAAGTTGGATCGCTGATCATGATGGACTATAAACGTTTTTGCAAAGCCAATGATTTCATCGACACCTGGATGCTCTTCCTGTGTTCGTCAACTGCATATATATCTCGATGACAGTATTGAGATATATATGCAGTTGTACACAGAAGAACGGAGCAGAGAGAAACAAGTGGTGATTGTCGGTGAAGCAGCCAATCATGCATGAATACGTACTTGGATGAACACATGAGGAGGAGACGAGGACAGGTCAGCGGCTCATATGTACTATGTCTGCTGCAATTATGACAGCCACGTGGACTATGTAGATTGAATTGACTAGGCGAGACAACCAATGGTCCACACTCAGTCCAGTAGGTGCCACATCAATTTCATAACGATTATGATAAATTACGTGTATATATATAGTGATTCATCTAAAAAAATCCATATTTTAGGTATTTTCTAAAGGATACATTTTCCTTTTGTTTTTTCTCAGATAATATTTCTAATTTAAAATAACTAAAATATCTCTCAAAAGTTTTTTGATTAAAAATTTGAATCTAATTTTTATTAGTTTTCAATTGGTGTAATATTTTCGTTTGGCTTATTTATGATATTTTTAATAACGTTTATAGTGCCTTATTGAGATATTAAAAATACTGTAAGAATTATTGAAAAATATTATAAATGACTTTATATTTATATTGTACCATTATAATACCATAGTTTCTCAAATAATATTTTTTTAATTTAAAATACATTAAATACCTCTCAAAAAAAATTTCATCAAAATTTTCCATCTGTTTTTTTGCTAGTTTTCAACTGACTTCATTTATTTACAATATTTTTCAATAGTAATTATAGTATTTTATTGAGATATTAAAAATATTATAAACGTTAATGAAAAATTGACTTCATATTGCATCACTTTGATTGTCATTCTTCATATACCATTATGATATCATAGTTTTAGGTTTGCAGTTAGTTTAGTTGAGATAAGAAATATATTTATATCATTTATAATATAAGAAGGTCTCATAGTATTTTTATTATAATGATCAAACATTATAATAAGTCAAAATACTATAACATGTGAGAAAATTTTTAGAAATAATTTAATTTTTTTAATTAAGAGTACTGTTTTAAAAATAAAGATTACTGGTTGAAAAATATTTAAATTATATTTTTAAAGAAAAACGCTCGTATATATATATATATATATGAAAAAGTACAAACCAAGTCAACAAGTCCCTCCGAAACAGTCAACATCGTCAATCTTTGGCTGCTCATGTGTGCGCTTGACTTGAACGCGCACGCATTGACTTCCATTTCGACAGCCATCCACCGTTTATGGACATGCACATGAAGACTAGCTCCCCGCACTTCCTCCATGACCTTGTCCTCGATCAGAACTCCATCTCTTTCTCCAAATCTCCACAACATCAACCGCGTCAACATCCACGAGGCCCCATCTATGGACATGCACATGAAGACTAGCTCGCCGCACTTCCTCCATGACCTTGTCCTCGATCAGAACTCCATCTCTTACTCCTATTTATGTCCCTGTTTCCTGCTTCTCCCGTTCCCTTGCAAGCATGGAGCCGATCTCCGTCGATCTCGATCTCAGCATCGGCTCAGTTCGGTTCAGTGGCAAGTCTGCGGTGAAAGCCAAACATGCCGACGACGATGTGAGTCAGCATCTTCATCAACGATGTGCGGTATGTATAAGCTTTCTTCTTTGCTCAGAGCATTTGTTTGACTAAGGAGATCTGATCTCCGTCTTCTCTCGATTCAGGTTAAAGCTCTCGAGGCGGAGCTCGACAGCGTGAACGAGGAGAACAAGGTGCTGAAGGAAACGCTCGCCGCCATGGTCGCCAAGTACGGCGCACTCCGGCGTCAGATGACCAATCTGTTGCCCAAACACACTTCTTCTGAGGGAGGGTGCGTTTCATCAGGAACGAAGGATGCGGCCGATACTGGCATGAGAGTTAGGGAAGGAGAGCATAACCCCAAAGTTTCGAAGCTGTTTGTTCGCACTGATCCATCTGACTCAAGCCTCGTGAGTCTCCCATACTTCATCGTCTATGGCTTATGCTTCCGCGACAGGTTATTGACATGAAGCTTATCTCTGTGCTGCTCGCTCAGGTGGTGAAAGACGGGCATCATTGGAGGAAGTATGGGCAGAAGGTGACCAGAGATAACCCTTGCCCAAGAGCATACTACAGATGCTCCTTTGCTCCATCTTGTCCGGTCAAGAAGAAGGTAGATAAACTAGAGATCGATTAAATCAGTTATGGAACGATCAAAGGATGAACTATATCGATCTTGTGCATCACAGGTGCAAAGAAGCGCAGAGGATACATCCATGTTAGTGGCTACGTACGAGGGCGAGCACAACCATGGCCAACCTTCTCATCCCGGAAGTGTACATGCACTGAGACACTGTAGCTTAGCTTCCGATCGATCCCACGCATCGAAGAAGCATAAGCAGGACTATTTGGTGGAGCAAATGGCTGTGTCCCTGACGAACGACACAGCTTTTAAGACCGCTTTAGCTGCTGCCATTTCTGGGAGGATGTATCGATCATATTCTCCAAAGTAACAGCCCACAGAACTGTTTCCTTGTTATTTCATGTGATATGTGGATAGAAATCTTTTGGCAAGAGGTTCCTTGTGGATCTACAAAGCTCATATAACATCCATCTTGATCAAGCAAGAGTTCTTGATGTTGTGCAATCAAGACCGTGGTAGCGAAACAATCAACACACACAAACTCATCGATGACTTCACATCTTGAATTTGATGTATCTGACATATAGCTCATGTAACTGCGTGGACAGGCAGCAGACATTACCTAATTGGATCATTCAAAGGAGACCAACATGTAAAGAAACCAAGTCAAAACACGTGTGTGGATGGATTCCTCGTTGAAGGTCAAGAATTGGGACTGCTGTAGTTGCAACAGCTTCCACCTCCGTCCTCTTCCTATTTCCAAGCAGTGATCTAAATCAACGTGCTCACTGTGCTTGCTACGAGGACTTGTCATGGATGCCCAACATGGACATACACGATGTCTCCCAGCATCCTAAACTTCGGTGTTCTTCTGACCTTTTAACTTGGTCGTGCATTAAGAGTTTATATTTCAGTGAATAATTTAAGAAAAATAACTTTTTATTACAAAAGAATACATATGATTCTACTTCATTTACAACACCTTATGATGATCATGAACTGCTTGTATAGTATTCAGCAGATGGCGAACCATCAACTAATAGTTAGATGATTCAATAATAATTGATTTAATCGATATAATTCCAATCAAGAAAAGTTGAAATAAGGAAAGATCAAATAAGGAATATTTTTTTATCTCTGAATAATTAGGAGTAGCATCAATAGATGATAAAAAAGGAAAAAAAAAATAATCATTTAATATTATATGGACATATCATATTGAAGCATATAGGTATTGTAGTGAAAAAAGTTAGATAATTAGTATTAGTAGTACTCAAAGAGATAGAAAGAGACCAAAGAAATTTTTATTAGAAACTATAAATAAAAAATAAATTTAATATTATTTTTAAAATATTTTTAGAGAGTTAATAATGGTAAAATATTCATATATCCCAAAAAGTTAGAATTTTTTGGCTTGCTATTTATAATTTTATTGTTGTTGTTGTTGTGACAAGTGGTGGCATCTACAATAATAACCCAATCAATCTCACAAATTGTATATGAGTTGTCTATAATAATAGCCCATGGGTTCTATGGTAAAAAAGCCCATTAAAATTAAGAAAAAAAGTTTATTTTTTGGGATCTGCATCTACCTAATCCACTTAGATCTGAATAGAATACTTATAATTGGGTTTGTGTTTCAAAAACCAAAGCATATTTATGTTACTTGAATGAAATAAGACTAATTTCAATCTCATTGCTAGTCCTACCTATAGTCAATTTATTTTGATAAAACAATCTTTTTACTGAGCATAAATTACTGTATAACAATTCATGTAATCTTCTACAAATTAATGATGTGATCATAGTTTAGTATTGTAATTGTAGAGAGAGAGAGAGAGAGAGAGAGAGAGAGAGAGAGAGGTCACAAACAGATTGGGATCCTTCCAATTAGACAGGATATTATTAAAGATTGGACTCTGAAACCACTGTGCAGAGAGGAATGACAGAAACATTAGCTCTGACCAAAATCGATCATGTTGTTGACAGGGAGTAAGAAAGCAAAGCATGTGCCCAGTGAAGGTAGCTTCATCACATCACAAGAGTACCACAAGTGACAACCATCACTCACTTTGATCTCTTTCCAACCCCTCCTCTTGGATCTCCTACTTTTACCCCCTTCTCCTCTCTCTTCACCTGATTCCTACCTCTGTGTTGGTGTGATCCAAGTCCCTGGCTTTGTCCTGCCACAGAGTCTTTTTGTCCCTCCTCTTCCTGCCCACACCACCTGTGCTCTGCTGCGCATTGCTGGTAGAGCTTCACAGCCACCACCACCATGAAAACTGCCTCGAAACAGAGAACACAGCATTAGTCATGGAGAATAGCTCTTCATCTCTGAGGAGATCGAGTCACTTGCACGAGGAGGATGCTCACATGCCCAGATGCGAGCAACCGTGGAGGAGATGTTCCAAACGAGGGCGAAGATTGCAGTGGCCACTGCTTTCTTGTGGGTGCATGACTCCCATCCATCTCCGAGCCGCTCCAACCAAAACTTGCCTACACCATGCACAGCAATGCATGAGAAATTGTACCACGTGTGAATGAGCTTTCTCTCGTGCACTCTGTTTCCCTGCAGTCTGAGACACAGAGAAACCCTGCATGCGCTTGTACCACGTGAGGTCATTACCTCAGATCTAGAATGCCACAAGGCTTGCACATGCACAAGACAACAATTGCATGTGGAGAAGAGGATTAAGGAGTGACTTGGATTCTACTAAAGATTCACATCAAATCAAACAAAAGTTACTGCATCCACTGACCAAATTTTGCCAGCTGAGTGGAGTAAGAGGAGCAGATCTTTGGGATGGTGAAGACTCCAAAGAACACTGCAGCAAGCAAAACAGAGGAATCAAACTCTCATCCTCTTCTCTTAGCTGCGGGACAAAAAGAATGCTTTACTTTTGTCTTCCATGTCTAATCTTACTCAGTTTGGCAAGACTCCAGATTGTGATGGAGCTTCCACACCTTGCCATCACAAACAACAGCACTGCCAACTGCCACAGCAACATGACTAACATTAGACATCTTTGTCTGTAAGCCAACATGGAATAAAGTACTGATACTGAGAGCAGAACCAAATTCTTACCTTCAAAGTTGTTGCAGGGTCACCGGAGAAGAGGCTTCTGAGCTTTAGAAGCAGCTCATTAACATAAGGAAGGAGCAGCTTTAGGAGCCAGATTGCCTCTTCCTCTCCCACCATGTACCTCTCATCCCTCTCGTCACACTCCATTGTTTCTCCTCTGTGTCACGTGGGAAGAAAAGAACTGTTATAAAACGGAGGAGATGGATTGCTCTGCATGTTGGTTTCCTTTGAGTTCATTACCTGCGCAAGATGGACTTACAAAGGAATGCAAATCCAAGGTAGAAGAGCCCAACATATGAACTTGCCGAGATTAGGCTGCACAATGGGGGAATTTACACCATCAATTGCAATGTTCTGTTTCTTCAAGAGATGCTAAGTTGCAGTTTGAGCATGCTGTCTTCTGACCTGAAGTTGATATCGTTGGTGTAGGAGGAGGAGACGAGGAAGAAGGTTCCTGAACCGAAAACGAAGGCTGATTTCGATACGTCTCTCCACATAACCAAGTTTGCTGAAACAATTCAAGAGGTTGAATCATGTACTGAGCTGTTTGAGGAGATGAATGGGTTGTGAGCACTGACCAATGCTTTGCATTCTGTTGTTCTTCGCGGAGTTGCTTCCAAAAATTTCTTCTGCCGCTTCAGCTGATCAGAAACAGAAGAAACCAAGATCTCAAGAACAGGACTTGGAAATAACTGTTAGAAATGGAATGCTGAATTCACAGCTTACGATGAGGTAGAACTGCCGGATCTGGATTCATCGCCTTGTGTTCTGTCACAGGATTCTGCTTGCTTTCCACCACGTTCATTGATGACACACTCACAGGAAGCTGATCCTTTTCTGCATCCTGTGATGGCACGGGAATCTCCTGGTTCTCATAATTCACCTCATCTTCGTCATCCTCCTCTTCCTCCTCCTCCTCTCTCACGCTCATCGGTTTCTCCTCCGGCTGATCCATCTTTTTATCGACAAAGCTCTTATCTCCCCCCTCTATCTCAATCTCAACTTCCTCCTCCACTTTTCCTTCACCTCCGTCGCCTTTATTACCATCACCAAGTAGCAGAACTTGCTCCGGCTTGGTTGAAGTCTTTGGAGAGTTTGACAGGTCCGAACTGGCCTTCCGGATCTTGACTGCACTCCTCTCAGTCAACGCATTCTCCTTCGATGGCGTACAAGGTGTAACACTGTCGCTCTGGTTTCTCCTCAGTCTCCTGCAGCCGCGCTCTCCTCCTTGGTCTGCATTGCTGTCATTTTTGTGACTCTCTTTTCCATTGAAGACCTTGATTCCACCTCTAGCTTCATCCATCTTCATCGTGGTTCTACGAGCGGAGCCAACCACCACCACTGCACTTCTCATTACGACCCTCCTTTTAGTACTCCTCTGCATCTCTGCCCCCCTTCTTGTTCGCCTTCCCCTGTAACTTAACTTTCAATGGAAGGAACAGTGAAGTGATTGGAGAAAAGGATTTTGCCGCAAGGATCCTTTACACTTTCCTGTCTCAGCTGTTCTTTATCTTGTGTCTGGGTACTGAGAGATGCATAGCAGAGGATGATGAGCTGAGATTTGCCAGAAGGTAATTAATTCTTTGTGGTGATTCCTTTACAGTAAGGAGAGGGGAGAACTGAGGCTGATGCAGGAAGGGGTTGCTGTCATCATTGGATTCTTGAGCTCTTTGTCAAGGAATTAAAAGGATGAACATGTGAGAGTTACCATTGTGGTGGGTCAACCATGATTGAAGCCATGTCTTCAAGGTTTGGAAAGCAAGACACATAGAGGTGGCACATGTACTGGGCCAAGCTTTCAGAGCTCTTTGGGGACTGTACATTGGAGATGCATCAGGCTCGATGGCTTCCCCTGCCAGGGAAAAGAAGATCTAAGAGCAGGAGGATGTTAAAGGTTGTTCATGGTGGGTGGAGTTTGCTGGAACAACTGAGGGCTCATCTTGGAATGTCGATCACTCACCAACCTGACAATAATGCATTCAACATTCAATCAAACTGTCATCACAAGTGCATCTGTAAAAGCTGCTGTTTTAGGAGCATTCTTGTACTGATCACTTAGCAGAACACAATAATATTATGTGGAGTAAAAGACTGGTAGATGGAGCAGGTTACCTTCCTCAACCTAATAAAGTTGGTATGGCCACTCTTTATTCCTATTTTTCAATACTTTAATCTACATTTGCTGATATAATCTCACTCTGCATATATATAAAATGAAAAGAAAAGTAATGCATAAGACTAGAGAGATCATGTACATGCCAATATCTTTCCTCGTTGGAGGTAATATATCCATCAAATATTAGCTGATGAGAGCTTAGAAGATATAAATTATGAGAGTCACCTCTCATAAAAGAAAGTTTTTACAAGGCAAATATTATGTTAAAAGTATAAGTCATTGATCAATCCAACGTAGTTCGAACTGTATGCATAGAGTTGCTTGAGGTGGAAACACTGAGCTCATGAGATATCATATGCACGAAAACTGAGGTCGGAAGAGGTTTCCTGACTTGATCATTTCGACGCTAAAGTTAGTAACCCCAAGTCCGAGAATATGAATGCGAGTAGTCCAAAAAGGTCCCACCCCCTCTCATTGTATTAAGGATATATATTTGTACTTAATCGCAGGAGGACAAAATATTCCGTAAAATATTTTGCAGGAGAAAATGCTTCGTGAAATATTCTTTGGACTCTTGTCCACGCAGATAGATGGATGGAATGTGACTTGGACTACACATGATGATTAAATAATAATATATTTTCTATCATTTGTTCCCTCCCCTCTTTGCAAGAAGAGCTCGAAGTGCGATGTTTAATTTATCTGACACAAGAGCGTTTAGAAACTCCTCTCGTAGGTTGAGTTTTCCCGATTCGCACGACTCAAGTACATTTTGCCTTATGCTTCTATCATAGTGGATCTCATAATGTATGTTAGTCTTTTTTAACTCATGCGCCTCGAGCATATTTTGTTTTATGCCTTCATTGTGATGGATCTCCTTACGTGGGTCGAGTTTTCCTGAGTCATGTGTTTGTGACACATTTTACTTTGTACCTTCATTTGAGGCAAATCTCCTTATGTGGGTAAGGTTTTCATGACTTATATACCTCTGACACATTTTGTTTTATCTCCGTTGTGACGGATCTTTTTACATGAATCAGATTTTCTCGACTCATGCACCTTGAGCATATTTTATTTTATGCTTCCGCCATAGTATACCTTCTTATACGAGTCAAGTTTTTCAACTCACACATATCAAGCGCATTTTATATGAGTCGGGTTTTTTCAACTCACATGTCTCAAGCACATTTCGTTTTATGCCTCCATCATGACAGATCTCCTTACACGAGTTAGGTTTTCTCGACTCACGTGATTTGATCATATTTTGCTTTGTGCTTTCACCATAGTGGATCTCCTTACATATGTCAAGTTTTCTCAACTCATGCCCTAGGGCACATTTTGTTTTGTGTCTTAGCCATGGCGGATATCCTTACGTGGGTTAAGTTTTTTCAACTCATATACCTCAAACATATTTTGTTTTGTACCTATGTTGTGACAGATATCCTTATATAAGCCGAGTTTTCCCAACTTACGCCTCTCAAGCTCATTTTGCTTTAGACCTCCACCATGATGAATCGCCTTACGTGGGTCGGGTTTTTCTAACTTCTGTGCTTCGAGCATGTTTTGCTTTATGCCACCGTTGTGATAGATCTTTTTATGAATATCGAGTTTTTCTAACACATATACCATATGCATATTTTGCTTTGTACCTCTACTATGATGGATCTCTTTATGCATATTAGATTTTCTCAACTCATATGTTTCAGGCATATTTTGCTTTGTATCTCCATTATGGTAAATCTCCTTACATGGGTCAAATCTTTTCAACTTATATTCCTCAGGCATATTTTGATTTGTACCTTCGTCATGACGAATCTTTTTATGCGGGGTGAGTTTTACCAATTCAGACTCCTAAGACACATTTTACTTTGTGACTCCACTATGGTAGATTTTAATATTTTTCAAACCCTTTTATCCAATGGTGTCTCTTTGAAATTATCCTGATAGGACACTTGTTTTAATTATAAGAGGAGAAAAATTAACTCCCTCTCTATATCATTGATGCCTTGGTTAGCCTGACGTAGTCCGGACCTATATACATATGGTTTTTCGATGTACCTCCGAGATGAAAATGTCGAGCTTCTGAGTCATCTCGAATCAACACCGAGCTGACAACTAAGTCAATGGTAGCAAAATAAAGACGAGGTGGTGCTTCAACCTTTCAAAAGTAGAGGAGGAGAGTTGTTATAACTAGGCGAGGTGGTGCTTCAACCTTTCAAAAGTCTCCTAACACTCCTTGGTTTATAATGCTCTAGTCTTTCAAAAGCCTCCTGATAATCCTCGATCCATAAGAAGCTCTTTAGATTCTTTATTACCTGAAAGAATGGTATACACTTATCACTTGATTAGAATATGAATCAATTGAGTGTTGCTATTTGCCTTGTTAATTGTTAGACTTTCCTTACTTACCAAGGTAGGCACATCTCTAATATGGCTCACACCTTCTCTAAGTTTGCATCTATTCCCTTGCGGTGTGTGTTGAATCCGAGGAAGTTTTCCGAGTTAGCTCTGAAAGCACACTTGGCCAGATTGAAGCGCATGTTGAATTTTTTTAGAACTTGAAATATCTCAATCAAGTCCATCAATATGAGTAAACCATTCTGCTTTTGACTATCATGTCATATGCATACACTTTGATGTTCCTTCCAATCTGATACTTGAATATCTTGTTCACCATATGTTAGTATGTTGCCCTTATATTTTTCAACCCAAATGACATGACTCAATAGCAATACGTGTCTCGGTCAATGATAAAGAAAGTATGCTTTTGATTCTTTGATACCATTCTTATTTGGTTATTCTTGAGAATGTATCCATAAAGGAGAGAGGCTCATGACCCAAAATAGTTATCCTTTAGATATGCCTTGTTGAGATCGATAGAATCAAGCAACCTTATCGAGTTTTTATTAGACTTTTCATCTGAGTACAATATTAGTGAGCCATTAGGAGTAGTGCACCTTAACAATAAACCCTACTCATAATAGGTTGTTTATCTCATCACTAATTGTTTGCTAGCGATTAGGAGCAAACTTGTGAGGCTATTGTTTTATCAGTCATGCCTCAGGAGAAAGTACTATTGGTCAGGGACAGAGCCCCTTCGCTTGAGTGTTCATTGAGAGGGTTGGTCGACGAGCATTCCTATGACATTGAACTCTTCTTCTAGTGTAAAAACTATTAGGAGAATAAGTCGTCGATGTCTTAGTCAATTTGACGTAGTTTGGACCCATATGCATAGGGCTGCCTGAGGTGCCTCCGAGGTGGAAACACTGAGCTCTCGAGGTGTTACCTATGCAAAAATTGAGAAAGATAGAGTTTTTTCGATCCGATTCCTTTAACGCCCAAGTTAGTAACCCTAAGTTTGAGAGTACGAACTCTGAGTGGTTAAAAAAAAATGTATCATCATCTTGTTATATTAAGGATATATTTTTATATTAATCGTAAAGGATAAAATATTCAGGATAGAAGAAATACTTCATGGAATATTCTTTGGACTCTTGTCTATGCCAATGGATAGATGGAAGATGACTTGAACTTTGCATTATAGTTATGTATCGAATGTTGATTAACCTATAGTATATTACCTATCATCTTAGATACAAAATATGATCCATAAGTGATAATATTTCTTAGCAAGCAAACGAGCAAAACAATTGGAGAGGGTTAGGTTCATGTAAGACAACAACTCAGATGATTTGATTGTATCGGAGGTCAATCCTAACTCAACCTGCCCTCTGATTGGACTTCCAAATCGAACCCAATCAAAATTCGGATCGGATCAAGTGAGAGATCGGTCGGGTCAAATCTATTTACTAATATCATATATAGCTGAATTCTATGAATTAAGTTAGCTTTTGATTGGATTTGGTTCAAAGTTAGGTTCAAATTCCCACAAAGCCCAACCCAACCCGATCGGGTTTGCGTCGGGCAAGTTCAGACCAAACCGAACCCAAGTTGCTAACATTCATAGTTGCAAGCAGATAATTTTACCATGTTAATTATTCATTCTTTAACATGCATTAAGCTTCTAAACTTTCACAATAAAAGCTGTATCAAATGTCTGATAGCAGCAGCTCCACACCTCATCCTGTGCAATGACATGATCATACGCAATTTTCATGCATACTCGTGCAAATAATTGGGGTGGGGCTGTGGTTTTAGTATCATATGAAACAGATGCAGGTGTGCATGAACAATGAGCTCCAGTACTCAGTAATAATGATGGCCTGCAACTCTCACTGTGGCCTGCTCCGTTTCTGCAAGTTGTGACCATTGCCAGTTTAGCTCGAGGAGATGATACCCCAAGGCAATGCTCCTCCTCCTTTGATCAGATCACTGTTTCAACACCCAAAAAGTAAAGAGAGAGAGAGAGAGAGAGAGCGATGGTTCATGAACCGGAGACATTTTTAGAGTATGACTCACATGTGGGACTCTACTACTTTGATGGGCGAGAAGAATCCAACGCATCGTCTACTCCGGATGGTGACTTCAATCACCAGCAACCAACTGTGTACAGCTCCTTCCTGTGGGTTTCCCCAGCAGTATTGCAGTCGCCTTGTATGACCACATTGGGATCTTTCTCTCGGCCTCACAACGTGGGAAGCTCACCTCCTTAGAAGTCCTCCCTTTGACTCTCATCAGTTCTTCTCCCTTCGACCTTTTTTTCTCTTTTTTTTTTTGTCTTTTTCATCTTTTATTTATGATCACTTGTATCAACACTTTATATATATATTTATATATATTTACATTCGGCATATTCTTTTCTTTGCGAAGACATACTATTGCAAGTTAGTAAACTATATATTTTTATTCTTATAATATTATAAACCAATTTAGCAGATTAGTGGTTTTATGTGCGTTTATTATGTGGTATCTGTAAAGGATGTAGTTTTATACGATTTCTGTGTACCCATCGACGTACTTGCTTTGTGACTAGAGGTATCGATGCATGAAAAAGTAGGACCCGCTATGTGCCCACTAATATTGGCAATCATGGGATGGTGGGTTTCGACGATTTGGTATTTAGACAGCCGTGAGTAGGAAACGCGTTTCTCGGCGCCTGCTCTCCCTTCCCCTCTCTTCTTTGACCCATAAAGACTGAGCAAATTACCAAAGGCGTCTCCTTTTTCTCTTCTCTTTTCTCTCTCTCTCTCTCTCTCTTGTTCGCACGGACAAGAACACTTCCATTTTGCCCCAAATTCCTTTTAAATCTTCGCTGGAATCGCTCCGATCCGGCCTAAGTTCTCGTTCCCCTCTTCCAGTTCTAGGGTTTCGATTCTCTCTCGGCCGGATCTAGGGTTTTTTGGGGCTTCCGAAGACCTTCTGGGGCTTCTTATGCGCCTGCTCCCTGACGGCACAACCGATCGGATCTGGAACCACCGATGTCGAAGGGCGAAGAAGACGCCGTCGAGATCCGCGACGTGTGGGCCGGAAACCTTGAGTCGGAGTTCGCTGTGATCCGTGACATCGTTGACGACTTCCCCTACGTCGCCATGGACACCGAGTTCCCCGGCGTTGTCATCCGCCACCTCGGGGACTTCAAGCAGCCCGCTGACGCCAACTATCACTCCCTCAGCGCCAACGTCGACCTCCTCCACCTCCTGCAGCTTGGCCTCACCTTCTCCGACGCCGCCGGGAACCTCCCCACCTCCCCTTCCTCCGGCCGCCCTGTAGTCTGGCAGTTCAATTTCCGGGAGTTCGACGTTGACAGCGACGTCTTCGTCCCGGACTCCATCGACCTCCTCAGGAAGTCTGGCATCGACTTCAAGAAGAACCGGGAGGACGGTGTCGACGCCAGGCGGTTCGCGGAGCTGTTCATGTCGTCCGGCGTCGTCCTTAACGATTCCATCCATTGGGTGGCCTTCCATGGCGCCTACGACTTCGGGTACCTCATAAAGATCCTAACTTGCAGGAAGCTGCCGGAGACCCGGAAAGAATTCTTGGACCTCCTCCATGTTTTCTTCCCCGTCGTGTACGACATCAAGCGCGTGATCCATTTGAACAACAACCTTTATGGGGGCCTCAACAAGGTGGCCGAGAAGTTGGAGGTGGAGAGGGTTGGGACCTGCCACCAAGCGGGTTCCGACAGCTTGCTCACCGCCCGGGCCTTCATGAAGATGCGCGGGCACCGCTTTGTTGGGTCCATGGAGAAGTATGTCGGCTTGTTGTTTGGGTTGGATATTGAGAGTGCTCACAACCAGAATTAGGGAAACGCATCTTAGAAATAAATCATGAATAGATTTGAGGGAAAGAAAAGGACGTGGTCCATTCTTACTTGTGAATCTGTTGTTTCTTCCATCTCATGTTGTACTTACAGCTTTCAATGAAGAAAGGTCTCTCCTTTAGCATGTTTCTATTAGATTTCTCTGTTCTTTCTTCTGTGAACTGTGAAGATATATGCTTTAGTTTCTGGATTATGGTGGACGGATTGTGATACTTGATCATTTTGGTCCATACTCGTTAATTATTATACTGGTCTAATGTTCAGTTCTACTATTTTCTTCTTCTCTAGTAGCAGCAAGTCTGAATTGCTCCTGTAGTTGGACTTGGACAACAGGTATGTCATTTTCCATTCTTTTTCCCTTTTGTTTATGTTTGTATTCTGATACTGCTGTTTGTTTGAGGATTCTATCAAGTTCAGTGAGTTAGAAAACTGAGTTATATATCATGTTAATGTTGTTGGTTCAGATGCTCAAGGTCAGAGTGATATTGACATTTGTTGCACATACCATTTTATTCATGCACCTGCCACTTCTAATGTCTTTGATCTGTCATTATAATTGATGCTTATTAATTGAACAAGTTCCTTTGTTTTTTGTTTTTGTGATTGCTTGTTCCTTCAGGTTTCCTTTGGATAAGAGATTCAATTTGGGAGTGCATGAATGATATCTTATTGATGCCCATTGAATTGGTCATGTTGGGATCATATTGTTTGGAGTAGGTGGCTCAATGATAAATATGAATATGCACCTGAGGAAGAGACTTGTAGAATTAGTTCCTAATTCTACAAAAACAGGTTGACAGGTGAATCTTTGAGAACCTGAAGGTGATCAAGTTTCTTGACAGGGAATCTATGTCACACAACCAGACACATGGACTCAAAACACCATGACACAAAACTAAGCTTTTGCTTAGCATAATGAATTGTTTGCCTCATTCAGGCTATCCTGCTTGCATAAAGATCAGGTGATTAGGTTGTTGGATCTCACTCTGTTTGATTTGGTTGGCATAATACAGAGACTGCATTATTATGATTAGTTATTCTTCAGGTTGTTAACACCCATATATATATATATATATATATAATCATTCATCGAGCTCAAACATACGTTATTTGATAGCATGGTTCTCATGGTTCAATCCAAAGCCAAAAGCTGTGCACAGTACAAAATTCCATGTTGCAAATACCACCAATTCCACCCATCTACACTCTTTTTCTTCGTTGCAAGAAACCCACAGACTACAACCATTATACGATCTTAATACTGTCAAACACAATAATCCTAACAGAGACCATTTAATCAAGATCCTTCACATAAAAGACCTTCCTTCACATGCAAGTTCCTAAAGGGTAGATTTCACATCCCATGTCCATATCCAAGAAGGCGATGTCGTCGTGCTCCTGAATGGCACAGAAAACATGCAATTAGATATCTGAAAAGATCTTACAATAGTTGATTACATAATCTGATACAATGGTTAGGAACATGAAGTTATCCACAAAATCCAAAAATCGTATGTTCCGATACTTTAGCATCAGCCTCATTTATTGAGGAAAATACAGTCAACAAGTTGGATGTATAAGAAGAAAAATTTAGTACGAGAAGCATACTACCAAGAACCAAATTCCTATAACATGCCACCAGGCAAGTCCAATTTCTATATTAACATACTTTTTATTTCAATCAACTGATATCAACACAAGAACTGAATGCACTAGTGAGGGTTTTTTCTTTTTCATTGGTGTGTGATAAGAATACAGTATGAGAAAGTTGCCGCTGTCAAAAGATGTGCATGTAGCTATTCTTCTGACCAATTGAGAAATGATTTCTACGTCATGAGAGCTGCTTCTGATTTCTTAGCAATGTTTAGTATTTGATACACAGAACAAGCAAACCTCAGGCATGATATCTTGTTCACCAAACCATTAATCGAAAGATGTTAACTTGAGTTTCAAGATGCAGTAATTACATTCCCAGAGTAAAACCAGAAGTTGGAAAACTTCGTCATCATATTGTCATCTCGACAATCACCGACAGACCAACGTGAATATCTCTATTCAGAAATAATCAGTTCCTGCTGTCGGAGGCTTGTCATTTGCTAGATACCAAATTGGCAGCATTAGCTTCTGTAAAACTCTTCATGTAGCCCAAAGTGCACCACTAATGGTTCACGATCGGCCATACTCAATGAACTCATTTCTAAAGAAAACATTCCTGGAGAAACGCAGCCAATACATCTTACTGTGATGCCATTCCTGCTTTCCTACCATCACACAGGATATCAGCATTCTAAGGAGTGAGGTTTGTTCTGCAAAGATATGGGTGGCTGATAAGTAGAAAAGATATAGAACCGTAGGCTTTCCATTCATAGATAATGAATATGTAGAGGATCTCAGATACTACATTCATTTTTTAGTCAAGATGCTTCCATCATCATTATTGGATGCAAGTTAATAAGATTCCTCGCTGAGCAAGGTGTCCGAGCTCAGTGAGTAGACAAGAAAACTGTCTAAATTTCCTGAAACTAATCAACTACAGAAAAGTTTAGATGGTTTATAAACCATCATATTCCTAATCATCTCATGCTAATTAGGACTTTATGACTACTACATTCCACAAAAAGAAAATTCCTCGGAGAAACACCGTGTGCTTTTGATGATCCTGAACTAGCAGACAGACCCAACAAGAAATTGCCATGTCTCAGTATATCATGGATAGGACAAACACAATAAAGTTGATTGTAAAGATCCTTTCAACTAGTTAATCTAAAAAGTCATTTGGTAGGATCACATATACTAACAAAGTAGCAACATCACAAAAAGAGCAAGTAATATAAAAAACTGATAGCAAGCAGAAAGGGAAAGGACACATACTGGTTTAACCATAGCATTCACAACATCATCCAAGCTGCAACCAGTAGAATTTAGGCCAGTCTGCAAACTTGTGGTCGCCATTGCATATTCACCTCTAAAGTTCTGCGGACTGTCACTAATTAACTTGTCAATCATGCAAGCCTGAGTGACAAGTGGAGCACCAAAATGTACTTGGCCTATTGCGTCAACATCCAACTTTGTGTTAATGAAGACATTCTCTGATGCCTGACACTGAGCAGTTGCATCAGTAATTCGAAGATTGGGCAATGAAGGATTTGAGGAAGTACTTGAAATTTCATTTGAATTGAAGATATAATCCCATTTCTGTCTAGAGTTGCCTGTTATATTGAATTTCGACAACTTTGGATCATTGTTGAAACCTGCAGGCATAGCTATTGTGCTCCCACTAAGTGAACAAACTTGGTTTTGTACATTATTACTTATTGTTGGATCACTCAGAGGTGCAACAGCCACAATGTTTGGAGATTCATCAAGCATTTTGGTGGCTGAATGTGGAGTTCTTGAAGAAAAATTTCCTCCAATATTACCAGGAGACAGATTGTTATGACTGGAAGAGGCAAGTATAGGCACTGCATTGGCAGAATCCCTTGATGAAGCAACAGCACCTTGCCATGAGTCATTATATCTACTAATACGAGGAAACTGGGAAATATCTTGGAGATCAATATCGAAATCTGAGCTCGAGGGAGACATCCTGAATGATGAATAATTGCCCAATCCTCCTGATCGGTCATGCTGCTTGTTTGGTTGCAGTAACAGAGGGTTGTTTGAAACATTTGGAAAAGAACCAGTGGAAGGACCAGCAGCAAGGCCACTTCCATATAAGCCTGCAGGTAAGTGTTTTTTTGGTTCCTGCACTAACTTTGGCTGCTGAAATTGCTCTAAGTTCAAAGTTCCGGGTAACCCTTGAAGCAAATTCATTTGAGGATTTCCTGGTGATGTTGTCCCTTGGATCTTCCCTAAATCATTATATGGATTGCTCGTGCTGCTCGGCACACTGCCAAGCTGCCCTGTCTGAGAAGGCAACAGCCCATGCATTCCTAGGGCAGATGGACTACCCATTCTACCAAGCACTCCGTTTGGTTGAAAAGATCCAAGAGTTGGCAGTTGGCTTGATCCTCCAGTTGCATAGTAATTTCTGAGACCATTCAAAGAAGCCATATGAAGATAGGATGAGTTTCTACCTCCTATGGCTGCAGCCATGCTAGCTTGTTGCCCTGCCACTGCACTGAGCCTTTTCAGGTACAGCCTATACTTCTGCAATCATAAAACAGGAGAATTAACTGCTGGCTTACCAGAAGACAAATGAGCACTTAATCACAATGATCCATGAATTCTGACTGCTGAGTAATCATGTTTAAATCGTCACTCATGACCATTTTTAGCATCCTAGATGGGGACTGTCCATTTAGCTAATTAGATCAACCCACAGAAAGCAATTATATGGGCATCTCCAGACCTCAGAAACCACCCCCCCCCCCCCTCCTGGTTCATAAAGATTAAGATGAAAGACAATTTGGAGTTGATTTCAGGAATAGAACTTGGGATAACTTTACAAGACAACAACTCTATAATAAAATTTATACTGAAATCTTGTCTGTAATCATTTAAAGTGAAGGACATGCCTGTAAATGGCTTGCAACATTCTCCCTTGTTAGCTTCTCAACATTCATAAGATCAAGTATTTTCTTTGGTACAGCCTCTGCATTAGAAGGAACAAGTAGAGAAACTTTTAATCAGTACTTACCAAGTCGAGCAAAAGATCACAAAAACATTTTTAAGATCAAAGGCCTCTTTCCTTTTCTTCTCTCCTAAAAGAAAAGCATAATAGTGATCAATGATACTTACTGTCAATACCCAGTTGATTAACAGCAATGACAAATTTTCTGTGTAGCTCGACAGTCCAAACAACCCTCGGCTTTTTCTGGGAGGATGGATCTTCATTCTCTTGCATGTTGTCATCACTATCATCTTCGTCATCTTCAATCTGATCTTTCCGTTTTTTATTAGCTTTTTCATAGCAATCAGCTGCCCCTTGGCCATCTTCAGATTTCACAATTTGAGCCTTTTGGCCATCCTCCCTACTATCAAGATCATTGTGGCATCTTCTTTCAAACTTCCTCCTCCGGATGACATGCTGCCAGATGTTCCTCAGCTCCTCGATCCTCACAGGCTTTAGCAGATAGTCACAAGCACCATGAGCGATTCCCTTCATCACAGTTTGGGTTTCGCCATTGCCAGACAACACTGCATCATGAACTTAGCTCGTTCAGCAACCACATCATCCAGTAACACATCAATCATTATTCTAGAGCTGATTTGACGAAGGGGAACAATTTGTCGTCAGGTTTGACAAACGACAAAAAGGATTAGTCCTCATACTAACTGAAAGCGTGACAAGAAATTTCTGAGACTCACTAATAACAGGCAGGTCCATCTCGAGGCCTACAAGCTCTAGAAGCTTGAAACCATCCATATCCGGCATGTGCACGTCGCTGATAACCAGATCAAATTTGTCTTTGTTCTCTCTTAGCAGATTCAATGCCGTGATCGCTTTATCGGTGGTCGTAACTGAAGAACACATGAAAAGACATGCTAATAAGTCCATAAATTCTAACTCTTAATTCCCGAAGCAAAAAGAAAAGATGATCAACCAAGAACAGGAGAGGAGCACAGAGAGAACGTAACATAATGATGCTTTGTTAAAAGGAAACGAAACACAAGATGTGGACAAACAACACAAACAAGAGATCAATATGTCAACGGCAGCAGCAGAAACAGAGAAGAAAGATCCAAATTTTGGTACAAACCATTGTACTGGCAGCGGCGTAGCAGGGCCTCCAACAATTTGAGACAAAGGGGATCATCATCCACCGCTAGAACACGCATGCCCGCAGGGAACTGATCTGCGTTCCCCTTCCTTCCTTCCACTGTCATGGTCACAAAGCAATCTTCTACCTCTCTTAAGAGAAGAAAGACAAGATGCAGACCAAGACCACCAAGAAGCAAGAGAGGATTCGAAAGCAAACACTGCGGTGGAAGAATGAAAACAGGAGAGAGAAAGAGAGAGGCACGGAGAGAGCAAAAGATGCAACCTTTGAATGGAATAGACAGAAAGAAGGGTTGCGAACAGAGGGGTAAAGAGGGGGCGGAAGAAGGGGAGTACAAGGAGGAAGAAGGTGTGGAAGTCAAACAGGGAAAGCAACGACAACAGAGGCTGGGATTGGGGCTGAGGCCTCAATCATGCACCCATAAAAATGGAAACTTTCCTTTCCTCCGCCTCTCGATGCCGCTCCTCTTTGCCCTACTTCCACTTTGTCATCAATAAGCACAAGCAATTACAGTGGAAAAAATCTTGCAAGGCTGGAATCTAGGGAGTTCTGGGAGAGGAAAACAACAAGCTCGAGGGGCCAGACCTTGTCCTCGCATCAATTTTTTTTGGCACCTCTGTGGATGTTTCTAATGTTGCTTTGCTTCATGACCCACTTCTTAATCCTTGCAGCCTTGCTCAGGATAAGACTTTTGCCCTTTGTTTAATCTCCCAAGGACCACAAGTTGGAGCATATCATGTTCATCACCATGATAGATAGCTTCTTCCCTACAAAGTGACTCTTTGTTGAGCTGATGTGTTGCTCACTCACTTTTATGACATTTGCTGCCTTTAACAGCAGCCACAGAGATAAAAAAAACAAAAAGAAACAGTGATGATTGGTATAGAATGTGTGCTTCATGTGGTCAAAGTAATTGCAGTTGTTATTTCTTGATATTTAGGTGCCTACAATGGAGAATGTGCATTTCACACAGCCTCAGGTCTCACTCTTCATATCACAAACCCGGCGCTATGGGAAGAGAAGAGGGGTGCCATGAGATCATCCCTTTGCTGCCTTCCACATACTCGTCAAACATCAGCCTAAAACAAGCAAATCATGTCCCCAAGTTTCATGTCCTTATCATGATTTGGCTGTCAAGAACAGTGTCGAACCACTAACTCATCACATAAACATCAGCCTGAAACAGCCGAGCACCCAAGTTTGTGTCAGCATCATCTGCGGACCAATCCCCACTACCACTCGGTGGACTTGTACCTGCCTAAAAGTGCAACCTACTACCTCCGTGTCAGTGCACCGTAGGTGTATGTGGAATTGGATCTGAAAGCTGTAAATGCTTTGGCCTAACAATTACTTTGTAGATGATGAACTTTTTGACTCACCAAAACATTCAGATGGCTGAACCATAAAGAATGCAACATGTGCAGTCACAGCACAGCAACATCTCACTTGTCTTCATGTCATCTTTGGCCAATCAAGCCTCCATGACCGCCGGTGAAGCTTTGGTTCCTGGTTCACTCGATCCTCTTACTGACCAGGCACCAGAGACCCACCACAACAGGGACCAACCTTGGCCTTTGGGGCATCTTTCCAAGAGTCCCTTTCGCTTTCGCCTGCTTTGCTCATATGAGACAAGACCCCTTTCCCCAAGGAAGGCATCCTCTACCGTGGTAGGGTCATGTCATACGTATCATTTGCTCGAAGCCGGTAGGGGTCTTTTCTAATGTTTTAGAAGGGTACAAATTGTGTGCGATATGTCGCGGGGGAAGTCGCGACGGTGGTCGTTTCCGGTGGCAGTGTTTTTGTGCGGAAATGCGTCCGGCCGGCTGATCCAACGACCATCCGCGGGCCGTCCGAGACGACGCGTGGCGCACGTCGACTGGCGGAATCCCAGTGGGGCCGTGGCGTGGAGCAGTTGGAAAACGCGTTGCGGTCGGGAGGGTATCCGATTGGCGGGTCCCACTTGTGATGTTTGGCTGATGTCGCGTTTGGGCGTCTCTGAGGCTGAGAGGGGGGGGGGGGGGGGCGGGGGGGGTTCTTTTTGTGGGTCTCTGTCGTCGGGGTGTGGAAAGGGCGTCAAGATATCACCAGCGAAGGGAGCTCAGAAGAAGCAGACGATGAAAACCCTTCGAGTGGGTGTCCAAAGGAACAAAAGAACTCTCTCTCTCTCTCTCTCTCTCTCTCGATCATCAACTGTACCTTCAAATGCAACTGATGAGGAGAAGCTTTGGAATTGTTCGCCAAGTTAAGCACTAGGCAATAAAATATACACAACCATGTGCGCAAAAGCCATCAGCATTCTTCACTACCGAGAATAAGGATGACAACACTTTTGTCTCATCTTTGAGATCAGGTTGTTTAATGCAAGTGGAGCCATAGAAGATGACACTGCAGCAATTAAGAGATGGGTTTTCGATATCTGCATTTATATCTCAAGGAGATCAGCTTTAGCGTACTTTCATGCAATTCAATACTCCTCCAAAGTTTGGCTTCTGTTCAAAGCTGTGCCTGCACACCTTTGCATGATTAAAAGTTTCATCAGGTGATGGCCACAAGGCGTGTACGCATTCCTGTAGTTTATGATCCATTCGTCGGCTTCAGGATTAGAATACTTGCGACGAATGGAGTGTGTGGTTGGAGCCTCTTTTATCCTCATTATAGTAGTCACAAGAATCTTTGGAATGGATCACACGTCAGTGGTGGAGGATCTTGCAATGCCTTCTTTATTCCATATGGAAATTGCAGTGAGAGTTTATGCGCAAGTGATTCCTCCGTAGAGAACAAACTTATATGCTGCGATACTTTTTACTTTCCGTAAGAGACGATGTCTCAGGGCTAATGTATATATATGTTATGTTGATTGCTTAGCTTCATCTCATGCCTTAATGGTTCACATGCTTCATCTTTAAGCTCCATTGATTAGATGCATTTGTCCTAATATTATTAATCTAGTGTACTGCTACATCCAGGAAAGTCCTCGGGAGTGATTTGCTCAACCCTAGAAATCAGGTAATCATGTTCTTCTTTCATAGCCATGCAAATTAGCGTAATCACGGAGGGATGAAATGGCCTCTCAAGTTTGGCATACCATTAGGACATTTCTTGGTCGTGGCTTGACATGAGTGGCAAATAGACACAAGAAACAGAGAATAGCAAGAAGACAAACTCTTGTAGGGCCACAGCAGGATTGATTTATATAGCTGTTTCCATTACCCATTGCAAGTTGCAAATATGGACCATTTTTCTCTTTCTATGATTGCATTGTCTTTCCAATGAGGTTTTCTAGTACTTGATCTTTGTTATTAATCTTCTTTTTCTATAATAAGCAGCACTCATGCTTACACAGGTGCTTAGCTGTTAGATGAGAATGCACATGTCTTACTGTATTTTATGTTTGTGGTAGCTTGGAGAAGGAGAACATCTTAAATGCACAACAAATCCTGCATATTAATCTTGTAAGCAAATATGAGCCCAAGTTTTTGAAGTTATCTGTGGATTAATCTGATCTTCCCATTTCCTCACTGATGCAATGTATAGATGCAAGAATACAAAGAGTTCAAATATCTTAGATCAGAAGGGATGAAAGGCACAAATAAGCATACATGAAAGCAAATTATTCTGAACATCAAACATAACCCAAGCTTTGATGCTCAACCAACATGTATCATAGGAAACTTGGACTGGGCTCACATGGAAAAATCACCAAAGACAATGATGATTCATAATATGACTGCAATCAGATGATTGCCTGCTCACCTTTGTTTTCATATTCATTATTAGTTCAGCATGATTTGAGGTTAGGAATGGGTTCTGGGATTCATCCATGGAATGACTTTTATTGTAGACTCAAATGTGTTCCACTAAATAAGCATTGCATATGATGAGGATGGGGATTCCAATGCCACCACTGTGAAGTTTCTATCTGGACAAATCTAGACTCAGTCATCCCATTTGTTATTACCCAATCCTTATTCCTAATCACTATCTAACACCTGTTCTTCAATCTCTAAATCCATCCCTACCATTGGCTTTGGGTTATGTTTTGTACTATGGTCATCATTTTTACATTGGAGTTAGTAGTAACAGCTGAAGTGAGACTACTACTGTCAAGTTGTCGACTTGAGCACTGAAATATTTCCCTGTTCCTTTACGAATGAGTCATGTAAACCATCCACTTGGCCAGTTTCATTTATCCCAGATCCATTTTCTGTTGCCCAGATATGTCGAGTCTCTTTAAAGGTTCTCTTCCAAAAGATGGAGTGCAAAAAGGCAGACTCTTCAGAGCATAAGCATCATCATAGTATTAAACTTAATTTGCTACAGATTGCTGCCCAGAGGACATGATTTGTTCAGTCAGAGAGGTGTGATGGGCTTAATTAAGCTAAAGTTAACAGCAGTCTTATAAATTAGTGTTAATCTTTGTTTGTTTTCGATGTGACACTAATCAAGGATGTTATAATCTTTCTTACTTAACAGATCCTATTATGATACCGGTGAGATTTAGTCCAATAGTGGCTCCATGATGCGCTCTCTAGCTTTATCTACTTATAGTCTTCTTCTACTTGTTTCTCATCGTATCACGATCTAATCTGATGAGATAATTGGTTTATTAATTATGTTAAGCATGAATCATCGGTTCAAAATACTTAAACTAAAATTAATCAAGATGTTACATGTATCAACTTAGCCCTACTTACTAGATAATGATATTAAACATATTTATTAAGCTTAAAATATTGAGTCAAAATACTTAGGTCTATTATAATAAGATTTAAAATTTATTGAAGCCTTCGCTTCACGATCGAAATGAAATGATGATCTTTTTGACTTCTAATCGTGATTATGTTGACTTTTTTCCCCCTTCCACATCTCCTGATGGACGACTTAGTGACCTCTTTTCCCAACCCAAGCTTTTCTGTCCACTATGCGTGCACGGGGGGCAGATGCGGACGTCGAGATACCAGTAGCATTCGGCCAAACTCAACTATGTCAATCTTACCTTGTCAAAGTTCTCTCATGACACGAGAGACGTGCGTGCATTTCTTGCAAACAAGTCACGTTTTTGTTTCCAGGACTGATCACTTTCAGCCAATGCCTGTCTTAGTTCATGAGATCTTCTTTGTAAGGTGGAAAGCTGGTGGACGAAGCAGGCGATGAACACCCAACAAAAGTGATTAGTTCATGGAAGCGAATGCATGTCTCCATGCACAGCCCTAGTGTTGGCCGGCAAGTGATTCTGGATGCTCCACATAAGCTTCTCCTATCCATTTGTCGGCCACATGTCGGCCTTCGATAAGACAAACGGTCCTACTTTCTCATTGACATCTCTTCTCCCTTCATCGGGCAGCCACCGAATGGATTTGTTTCCCCGAACAAACACCTCTCCTCACCGACGGAATGTGCAACACTGTCAATCAACAGAATGATGATAAGACCGTAAGGCATCTGTTCTTCATCTGATCTCTTAGGTATATATGTTGTCCTCTCTTTTGTCCATCTGTCATCCATTACGATGACTGGTTGATGTTCGCATGATCTGCTTAGAGAAACCTTCACGCTCGTTCCGACTGTATCTTTTAGAAAGAGATCGCCGTGACTGTGGAAGCAGTATTCATTTAGAAGATTGACATCCTACAACCATGCAGATTCCTTATCTCTACTCTTTTCATTTTTGCTCAAGGAATTCAGATCTTGATGGGAAGATTTATATCAGATGACAATTGGACACTGCAAGTCCCTTCGCGAGAAGGCAGTATATATTCGTAACTGGCAGTAATTAAAGCTTGTCAAACTGATGGAGCAATCAAAGGAACTCAAAGTTGTCAATGATCAATTCATTACCTGAAATGTCTGCCTCGAAGATCTAAAAGACAGCCATGGAAGTTGAATCTGCACATACACATGAAATGATGTGGAAGGAGTCGGTAATCCATATTTATCTTGTCAACCAAGGAGTTTCCTTAAATTAATTCTAATCCATCAAAGTCAGCTTATTATTCTCAGATTTCCTTCCGACATCATCGCATACTATTCTCTACATGATTTATGTTGATTTCTTTCTGATTATTTGTGTATTTATTTTTATAGATTTCTTTCATAAGATCAGAATCACAACTGTTTAAGTGAAGTGAATCATCCAGATAAAGAAATAACAAGATGTGATCTAAATATAATTATGTGGAACCTTCATCATCCCCTAACTTGTTGGAACCATAGACAGAAAGTCCAGTGTTAATAGTAAGAATGAGTAGATATTCTATGTGAATCCAATCTCATATACTGTTGACTTCGTATCAGTTGTAAACCCTTTGCACCGATCACATCTCATGTGGTGAGTTTTAGACTGTCTTCCACTTGTTATTCTTAATCATTTAAAGATATGCATCCACGAAAAGGTGCAAATGGAAAGTCTTGTGAGAGAAGGTGCGACGAGGAGAGAGAAGGGGGAATGTAAGAGATTAATAGCTGTGTGGGTTTCTTTGAAAGGCATTATCTCTCTCCCTCTCTCTCTCTCTCTATTCCCTTGCCATCTTTTTCGGTAACTCCATTTAAACTATGAGATCAGTCCGTCCTTCCAAACTAGGGAGATAGCATTCAATCTCTTGCCATGCATGCCTTCTCACTTTCTCTTTATATTCATCAGGAGAAGAAGGAATTCTCCCAGTAGTCCAATCGTTCATCTTGTAGATCTCTCATGGACGTCGGCCCTTCGGAGAACTCGGGCGTCATGGAAGAGGAGGAGGAGGAGGAGGAAGGAGACAGTACGCAGCAGCTGATACGGAAAGACGAGTCGAAGACCAACTTCTTATTGGATTTGGGTCTGTCGGCCAACGATGGATCGTCGTCTTCATCGCCCCTGCTCGAGCTCAACCTCATCGGTTCGCTCGGCTGGTCGAATTCCGAGCCGCCGCCACCGGAGGAGGCGGCGTCGCCGGAGTCGGAGCCACGGGTGTTCTCCTGCAACTACTGCAAGAGGAAGTTCTATAGTTCGCAGGCGCTCGGCGGGCATCAGAACGCGCACAAGCGCGAGCGCAACCTCGCTAAGCGCGGCGGCCTGGGGCTCGGTGATCATGCCGCTGTCGGTTACAGGCTTTCGGAAAGCATGGGGAACCTGCCCCTGCACGGGTCATACGCCGGCGGGCCGCTCGGCATGCAGGTGCACTCCATGATCCATAAGCCATACATTGGAACAGCCGCTGGTTTGATGTACGGGCGGCATGGGTGGCTGCGGTCTCCGATAGCCAACTCTCAGCCAGCCATAGGGCGGTTGTTGACGGAAGAGTTCTACGGCGGAGGAAGAGCACAGCCGGCGGCCAAGTTCGAGGAGGCGATAGTAGCAGCAGCAGCGGTGGGTGGGAAGCACTGGGTTGGCGGCGGCGGCGGTGGTGGAGGAGGTGGTGGTAACCACTTGAATCCTAGACAGGAGGAGTTGCCTAAGCTTGACTTGTCCCTTAAACTCTAGAGCAGCAGTTGACTTGACTGTATAGCTTTCTAATGCTTTGATTCTAATTTCTCTCTCAAAAACAATTTGCACACTGTGCTGCTTCATGTTCAGTAAACTCTTTCTACTTTCTTCTGACTTTTGATTTTTGTATAGAATATAATTGGTTGCTTTTAAATTGATTTTTTTCTTAATTTGGGTGTTCTTTATAGTTATATTGGATTAAGAACAAAACTGGAGGGGGTGAATTTTGAAGGAGACAATTTATGATGCTTTGATAGGAAGTAACTGATGCCACATCCAGAAAATTTATAACTGGAATGCCATTAACCATTTTATTTTTCTCCATTAATCACTCCACATTCTGCTGTTATCAGATCAATATATGACTTTTAGGGTTGGATTAAGTTCTAAGTTTGGCTTCACTGATTGATTTAGTCATTTAGGGATTACATATCATGTTTTTTCTTTTAATGTTTGAGGGGAATTTAATTACATGCATAGCCAAATCTCATATATTAAGGCATGCATATGAGTGATGTTAGTTTTTATTCTACTTTCTCTCTCTCTCTCTCTCTCTCTCTCTCTCTCTCATCTTGCAATATTCTGTTTCCAATAGTTTCAGATGTGGATTCCTTTTGTTGGCAAGATTTGTTTGATGCAGCAATTGTGGAATTAGATCTCAAAGAACCAAACAATACTTTGCTGCAAAGGACTATAATAATAAGAACAATACTGTTGAGGATTATAATGTTTAATGCCATAAACAAGACTAGTGCAGGAACTGTTGGCATCTTCCAACTCTGCTATGTCATGTCAATATCAAACAAATGTTAGCCGCTTGTGTATGCCTATGACTTCCTGTTAGCCATTCTCTTCAGCAAGAATGCAGAGTCGTTATTTTTCTTCCAAGAACTGGGAAGACATGGTCAAACAGAGATTGTATAGCAGTAAGGTGGTAATTCCCTGAGTCTTGAAGAGATGATCCTTTTGGACAAGACTGGCAGATAACATATCCTAATCTATTGACTCTAGCAAAAGCAAACAAATCACACGAGTAGGCATCAATCATCTGATGGGACAGGAAGAAACTAAGAAGCTTCATGTAGTAGCATTGAATTGGTCAGCACATGATATTATCTGGATGAGCTATTATCTGCTCATTCATATCTACCCCTCAAAATTAATACAGGATTTAGTATATAATCTGCTCATTCATTCAATCTGAGTGTACATCAAACTAGAAGAGATGGTTTGTATAAAGAGGTACAAATTCTCTTCACATTATTCTACTGCTGCCATAGTCCACAAAGCATTCTGGATCTATAACTGATGAGGTATTCAGAAAAAAAGAATGCATATACTTGGCTTTGTTCTCTGTCTTTACTTGTCAAAAGTTCTTTGACAAGTGAGTGTCCTTCACATGAATCTTGGTTCCCTAAGCACAATGAATTTCTCTTCACATAATCTCTCAAAGAAACAGTGCTCAAGAGTTGAAGATGTTAAACCCATTATATAGGTCTGGAATACAGCAGTTGATTCAAGAATGCTGATCACAGAAGATCACAAAATGGTACTGATATGTATAATAAGGGTTTCCATCATGCAGTTCAAGAATTTCAAGTAACTCAAATTTCCTTTGCATTTTCTGGAGAAAAAAAAAAGTCCTGATACTTTATAAGCAAGCCATACTATTTTATCTTCGGTGACAAAACCACCCTGCGTTGATTTCTTTCACCCAAAATAAAACAGATCTTCTATGAGGGGTTCATTTCATCTCAATTCTACCAGTGACTAAATTCATTTAAAAGTTATACACGATGCTCGCTTATGCAAGTGAACAGAAAAAAAATATAAGGGCATCAACAAGAGAAAAGTGTAGCCTTCGGTGCTACTAACAAGCTTGCTAAGGTGATTGTCATACTTTGTGTGATTAGTGAGCAGAAGATTTTTGATTCACACATGATAATGGCTCGGTGACTCTCAACGTACCCCCGAGTTCAGTAGGAACGAGAGGAATGAGAGAGTGAAGCACATCAGTTATCAGTGGCCTGTAACTTGGTTCTCGCTGCACACACAGTACAGCTACAGCGGCAACCTGCACCATGACATGACATTCATGAGCAACGAACCGAGCGGAGAGCGATAGGGTTTAGCTAGAGAACAAACTTGATATAGGTGTTTCAGATCCATTTTGTTCCTGATCACTGGATCAACTATATTCGGAAGCCTTGATCTGTCAGTGAGCTGAGGCATAGCCTGAAGACAGAAGCTATTGTTAAAATGTTGATTACTTGCTCAAGATATATACACAAGAAAGTATCGATATTTGTGTAATAATTTAAGCTGAGGAACCATACCCACGTGACAAGTGATTGGCATTGCGATGGTGCAGTTTTCTCAACCGGCTTTCTACCCATCAGAAGCTCCAGCAAAACAACTCCAAACGCATAAACATCACTCTTCTCGGTGAGCTTACCTGAAAAATCAGAGTTAATTGTGCTACAGATAGCTGGGCTGTTTCATGTCTTTTAATTGTATATAGTACCATGTTGACTGTAAAATATCAATATTCAAGTTTACAGATAAATTAGCAGAGGTAGAGAGGTATGCTGACACAAAAATGGAAAATATCACATACCATCCAATAGATACTCTGGGGCTACATAGCCGACAGTGCCTGAAAGCTTTATGCCACCTTTGTTATGGTTCCCGACAGTCACCGCAAGGCCAAAATCTGAAATCTGTATCCAAAAGGAATTCATTTGATCAATGACATTTTATTTAGTCAACAACAATATGTCATTGATCGAGTTATGCCACGTGAACCTTTGCATTGAAGTCTGAATCCAGAAGAATATTGGAGCACTTAAGATCCCTATGAATCACTGGAGGGTTGCAGTGCTCATGAAGATATTCTAATCCTCTGTTTGACACCATTGCAGGAAAAAGAGAAGGGTTCAGAAATAGATAGATGCAAGAAGTAATTGAATATCGTTGTGTCATCACAAGATACCTTGCTATATCAAGGGCAATTTTTACTCGCATATGCCATGTTAAAGCTGATCCATGAGTTGGTCCTGCAATAGTATAAACACCGAAATTAAATTAGAGCTTCAGATTTTATGGTCATGATATAAATAACTCAGGATGAGATAGGATATAGCTGTACCATGAAGTTGTGCTTCCAGAGATCCTTTTTGCATCAATTCATATACAAGAAACCGAGCATCCTCATGCACACAATAACCAAGAAGAGATACTATGTTCGGATGACAAATTCTTCTAAGCAAATCCAGCTCATTCTGGCAACACAGAAAGCAAATATTAAAAGCTAGAACTTTTCGCCAAAACAAGAACCAGAACCGAGAAGGAGGTTCTCACCTCGAATTCTCTTTCGCAATCCTGTCCCCCACCAGATAATCTCTTCACTGCAGCAAAGACTTCACCATCGAAGCAAGCTTTATAAACAAAACTGAATCCACCTTCCCCCAAGATATTACTCTCGCTGAATTTGTTTGTTGCCAACTCTAACGATTCATAGTCAATCACACTCATCAGTTCTTTCTTTGACACCTTCGAGGAATTGAACTTGCCCAAAATTGGTCCAAATGGTGTCCCTCTACCAGCATCTGCATCGTCCAAAGTTCAGAACACCAGCAGCAATTAGATAGTGATTCTATCAGAGACCAGTACCGCTACAGAACCTGAGCTTTCAATGTCCTCTGAATTAAGAGTTTTGCGGCTCCTTTGCCAAAAAATCCAGGCACAAACTGTTGACGATACGATCGCTACCACCGCAACAGAGGCAAGGATGATTGCCACGATCAGTTCCTTGTGGTAATGGTGATGTTGAATCCGTACGATGATTTGCATGGCTGCTGTCAAAAGGTTAGCATTACCAACATATGGGATTCCATTCCACAGAAGGAGGATGATACATGATGAAACCAATGGAAAACGATCCTCATAAAAATCAAATCTTGGAAAGAACATAAAAAAACTAAGTAAAATAACTTCATTACACATTTTCTTTAGAGATCAGAAGACCGAAAAGAAACCTCGACCTCAAAAAAGCAACAACTTTTCTGTAGTATCAGCTAAACCGATGGATCGAAACGAGAAAAGAAGCAATTTTGTCTATTTAGTCCTTCAAATATAGAACTAGAAAGAAATGATCAGAAGTAGCACCTGCAGGAGGCGGTGTGAGAGACGACGGAGACAGAGAGATAGACCGGTTCCAAGAGGATGCATTGGGGGAAGGAAAGGGGGAAGCCATGAATGGCATTTGGGCATCGATGAGCGCAGCCAAGAGAAAGAAGCCGAGGATCCAAATGGGACAAGGAAGAGGAAGAGGTGATGGCCTCCTCATGTTTCCTCCCACTGATCAAGGAAAAAGGATAGCGAGCAAAGGCCTCAGGAGATCTCCAGAGGCACAGGGGAGGATGGAAAGGGACCAAACCAAGGAAGCAAGCACGGAATCCAAATACCGAGCAATGGCAACAACCCACACTGCTCTCTGAAATCAACACCAACAAACGCAACAGGATAAAAAAACAACCCTTCCACTTTGGTAAATCTTGGTAGGATTTTGGGATCCCCCAACAGATCTTTTCCAGATTAATTTAATTTTATTTTCCTTGGCTTAAATGAGTGGGAGAAAGCGACAGTGGCTAATGGAGAACGGGAGAACCCTTTTGATCTTGGCGTGGGGGCAGACAAGGACTCAATCATGTGGCGGTTGCCAGAAAAGTAGAAGGCAGATAGATTGAGATAGACAGAGAGAGGGCAGCATTTTACATGCTGGATAACATCTTGACCGATTCGATTTGCATCCTTCGTCGTCTACTGGTCGAGTAGTACAGTATGTGTGAATGGTTGATGTCTCAACCGGGATCCAATGAGCTCATCATCATCCCTCCGGTACATCATAGTTGCACGACTCTTGCAGCACTCCCCCGACCTGGTTGTCATAGTAATTATTAATTTCATTAAATTGAGGGGATATAATTTGAAGTCCAAAAAACCAAAAAACCGTTTGGGATTAAAGCTGGTGCTTATTTTAGGGGGCGAATAAATGGAATATATTTCCCATTAATTATTATATCATACTTGACTATTACTTCTTTCTTTTTTCCTTCTTCCCAATATATACATACATGAAACGGATTAAATGGGCCAATTGATCCCGACGCATCAAATTCATTACGGAAAATACGGCCACGTAAGTAAAGCATAATAATGATAACAATAATTAGGAAGTGGCCTAACCCGAGGTAGCGTCGAGATGGGGCCCTAAGATTATTCCAAATCGTTTACCGTACGCCTTGGTTTGATGTCGATGCCATTAAGTTGGCCGACATGGCAGACATGGTGATAATATTTACGTTTAGGCCACATGGACACACCTTTACCCCCGGCCAATGGCAGTGAACCACGATAGCAGAAGAGTACAGAGTGTGCTCCACCATGACCGTAAGCTTTCGATTTCAATGATGGTGGGGTTCGTGTACTTGGTGATAATATTTACGTTTAGTGCTTGCAACTGGAATTACCTGCAGACAATAATTGCAGGCAAAAATAGTTGGTCAGATAATATGAATTCAACTGCTTTTATTCGCAATGGCAGGTTAGTCTTCTTACATGTGCAGGAGGGCACGGTACGAGATGCTGCATCTGCGTGGACACAGCAGTCACTTCAGCGGTCGAGGCGATCGCCTGCATCTGTCGTGCGATCACGTCCTGCTTCGATACAGCTCCTCATGATCCAACCATGAGGCAGCTGCTGCATGATTGTGACTACGGACAACACACAGTATGAGGACAGAAGATTAGGTAATGTTTCATCGTCCCGTCATTACCCAGATGGCGACGCTCATTGTGCACTCACGTGCAGGTTAAGGTCTGCAACTGGCGGGTCAGCTGTTGAATCGAAGGGGCCGGCAGTCGGCATCCTGTTTTCAGCAAAAATCTTGTGAGATGTTCAAGCAGGGTGAAACCGAAAGAAAGAATTAAGGGTTTCCATGGCAACTGGCCTGGTTTCAACACAAATGACCGCGTTGCCTTGAGTGTATCATTCTGGGGGGGTGCGGTGCAGATCAGCAAAGACGAAGAACCACTGACCATCTCTGCAACAATGACAACCTGTAGCATTATGGAGGGAGAAATTTAGCATTCAATGGCAGTAAAAAAAGCATCAAGTATGATGTCAAGTTGAATCAGTTTAATAATCTCAACTGGAACGCCAATAAAATCCACATCAACGTTTCATAAGAAAAAACACTGACACTAGCAATACAAGTCAACTGACAATTGGGCACAGACCTGCACTGTGTTTCTTAATGGCAACGTGGATCCAGTTCCTCGGTATGGCACCACATTCATTCAACTATGTCTTGCTCCACAATTTCATCAATGACCCCAGTTGCAGCAGTAGACAAAGGTGACGCTTGTTAGGGCAGAAATTTCAATATACCTTCAGAGCCCATGGTCAGAAGTAATTGCAATTCCAAGCCAAGGGTCTAGCTCCTCCACTGTTCTCCTTTTTCACTGCATCTCTTAAAAACTGCAATATTAGTCATTTATTCAATAATTAGATCAAATACATGAAACTCAGTCCAACTGAAATTCTTGGTATAATAGACATTCTTTTTTCCTAATTGAGTTCACACTAATTGTGCGTTGATTATGTGACAGAAAACAAAATGTTCAAAGGGAAGTAACATAACCCTCAAAAATATTCAACTTGTATGCCTCCACGATGGATCTGCATCTCAGTAAATGATGGCGTACATCGACAGTCCACAAGTAATATTTCCACATCTTCATATTTATGAACCACTTTGTTAAAATCCAACCACTCATCTTGTTACACAATCCACAGCTGTATCAACCATGATTCTTTATATAGTAGTGGTTGAATATATCTTACATCTCTTTCTCCTCTAGGAATCTTCAAGAGGTTCTTCACTATGCTACAGATTTGACTGGTTCCATTATAATGGTCATAGCAGCTACTGTCGTCTACTGAGAATCAGAAATCAAACAGTTGGTTTGAACAGAGAAAAGAGCTTCTAAAGAGGTTGGCAAGAAATACCTAGAGTTTCTGCAAAAAAAGACAAGCTTACGTGACCAAACTTTCAATTATGAAGGCTCATCGAGACGGCACATACAAAGCTACACAGTCAGCCTATATAGAAGACACTCCCAAAATAAGATTGCAATAGAATGTGAAGGTACATATAGTAGCTGCATACCTATCAAATATTTTGTGATGATTGATAGAACACTAGAACCATTACCCACACATGGCCCGGACAACAGTCAATTCAAAGACAACTAAGATAAATACAGCTGACAATTATTTTCTCCATGATCTAGAGTATAGCTGATGACAGTTGGATCATGTTACAAGTACTTGCCACAATCCAAGTCTCTATACTTCTTGATCCAATTGAAGTTCATGCAGATACTCCTTCTCACTTGAACATGATCAATGGACTGTTCCAGATGTACAACAGCAATTCTCAACCAAGGATCATTTAGGAAAGCATGTAATTCATGCATTTTCCGAACATGCCCCTCAACGTAAACAAGTGCATCTAACACTATCATTATATCGAAGATTTGGGAATACACACTAGATAGAGGGGTACCTGAGGTTAAAAAAGGTGGCACAGTAAGAAACCACAGATCTCACTGAGTAAAGACCTGTTCATGGGTTGGGTCTGGTTTGGGCTAGATCCATATCAAGAAAAATTATACATCGCTAGACTAGACTTGGTCCAGAATATCAGGACCTTTTATATCATGACCAAGAACAGTCATATATTGTTTTTTATTAAACCCAGGTACCTTGACTATTTCTATTTGAAAGATCCTCAAAATCAATCCCAAGGCACTAAAGTTTACATACACAAACCTTAAATCACAACACCCATCTAAACATTCTAACAAGAGCAAACCTCTCACCCCTGAATACCAAGTAGATTCCTACAACCCATGGCTTCTTAATTCGGTTTAGAAGTGTCTCAAAAAAAAAAAGTTTTTTTTTTCTTGTTTTAGTTTGAGACTTCGGGGTCTGAGTTGTTTGTATCATTTTGAGCGTGGAAAAAAAAATGATCCGTTTAATTTCCTAAAACAAAGTCTTGGTTACGTAAAAACCATGACTTCAACTCGAAAGATGGAAAATAGCTGGAGTACCAAGAACCTACGAATTCCAAATTGAGAAGCTCAGTTACATGAAAACCATGACATGAAACTCAATAAATGGAATTTTAACCACACACAGCTCAAATACCAAGAAGCTTTCTTCTCCAAGTTGAGAAGAGATCAGAATCAACGAAATAAATTGGGAGAACACAGCAATAACAAAACCTCGACGCAATTGAGCAACCCAGACCAAATTCACCCACGGATCCTAATCTTTGCCAAAAGGTTAGGGCAAACAACCTACAGAAAGAAAGCACCTTGAGGGGAATGGTGTGCGGGGTGGACTCATCGATTGAGCCAGAGGACCATGTGGGTGCCGAGCTCGAGATCCACAACGTACGTGACGACCTCCGCCACCATCCTTGTTCTGGATCTTTCCGCCTGCCGTGGACGCATTCTTTCTCCGCTTTCTTACGTCTGGAGCTCGATGTTTCTCGCTAGGGTTTAGGATTAGAATCAGGATTTTGGTATGCGGTGGCGACAAGAGAGCCGAGCTCGGATGGCGTTGATAACGCAGGCGGTGTAACGCAAACCGAAACGTCGCGGCAGACCGACATAATACCGACAAATTACATGCACGCCACACACACTAATAAAACCCATCAAAATATTTATTGAATTTATCGATTTTTTTATTATTTTCAAGTTGCACGAATCAATAGTTTTATTTCATATTATTTATGAAATCAAAATATTATTAGTTTCTCACTGTAGAAGGGTCGTGCTAAAGCTGACGTGGTTGCGTTCTTGGACACAAAAAAGAAAGTCAACCCACGCAAAATGAACACGTCGAAACAAAATATAATCCGAAGCAGAAGCCGAGCACACTTACGTACCTGCGTCCATGCCCATGCATGCACGAGAAGCCATGGCGGCGGACTGCTTGCCTGACCTTTGTGTTCTTCGATCTGCCGTGGATAGTTTTAGCGGTCGATCCTACAGCCATCAGAATGAAGCTTCTGAAAGAGACAAGAGAGTGCTCTGCCATGGATAAAAAAGAAGAAGAAGAAGAAGAAGAAGAAGCTCCTGACGAGGAGTATCCTGTTTAAAACACAGTACAAGTTGAGCTCTGGAGGAGGAAGAAGGAAGACGGCAAGAGTCTGATGCTAATAGCAGAGGGGGCGCACCAGACGCACACAGCGTGGCACGACCGGAATCGTTGACTGTGGTCGTACCAGGCGGTGCGAGTCTCGTGCCACCTCTCCAAAGACTTTCTCCTCCGTTCGTCTCAGGACTCTCCGTCATAGGAATAGGCAATGATCACAAAGCGAGACAAGACAACCCAGGCTGATCTCCAGAGCTTATCGTCTCATGCTATTTCAACTTCACCGTATTCCTCCGTACCAGCCCATGTCCATCCTCGATCTCCAACTCTTTTCCCCTCTGCTACTAAGAGGGAGTGGAGGAAGAAGTATATTTATCAAGGCATGCATGGAACAGGACGATCCCTTGTGATCAGATCACGATACAGACTGCGTGAACGTACATGTCGGCCGGGCGGCGCCTTTTTGGCCTGGAGAACGACCGAAGCCCGCGTCTCGCCCGCCGCGTGGCCGTGTCTGGCCTTGACACGGACGGAGCTGAATCTGCAACATGTACAGGTGAATCGGCACGGTGCGAGGGGCCAAACGACGTGGCCGTGGCGGAGGTCGGAGATAAGTGGGAACGAGAGACGCGACGACAAGTTGGAAGTAGATGAGCACCCAAGCTCTGCAGTCTTGGGCGGGGCTTGACACGCGCCAACGTGCATGCATTTGCGTGTCTGTGGTGAGCGCATGCTCGAGCAACACGTCCCCATCTGTCACCCCTTGCCATTATCATCTTCGAGGCGGCTTGATTCTAGGCGCACGGCTGCTCCTTGCATCTGCTCGTTCCAAGGAGAACGACAGTCCAAGTAGAACACACCGGTCGGTCAAAAACGAGTGAAGGGTTTTGGATTCCTCGAGACCAAAGATGGGTACACCCAAAACGGAGGCTGGAAGTCTCGACCTGAATCTTTTTGAAGTTTGTGAGATTACATTTGAGATCATAGTGTTTTCGTATGAGTATATACTTGAAGGGATGTGTTTGTGAGGCTTTGGGTATAGGAGATGAGGTTTCTTGGCATGGATTTTTGCCACTGTCTGTGTGTGTATCTCTGACTTCATCCACTCGCCATTTTTAAGCTGGTTTGTCTTCTTCTCTCACTCGAAAGAGCCAGATGTGTGAGCGGCTGCTTCATCTCCTCGACCTCCTCGCAAGGGCACTCCCCTAATAAAAACGTCTATTGTTGATAGAGAGGTATTAGATTTCAAATAAATCCTTCTCTGTCAAATAATTTATCTTTACTTTATGTTGACCGTATTTGCAAAAGCCAAAAAAGAAAAAGAAAATTTGAATCGAACAAACGGTGGCAGGAAATATCATCAAATTGAACCGAACCGAACCGAACAAGAGTCGCCCGTTTCGACTCACTCGACGATTGAATTCGACCGGTTCATTACCACGCCCTTTGTCACTTCCCCGTCGCCTCAGTAACGAGTGGGTCCAGCCCAACCCAATCCCAATCCCAATCGTAGCCTAACCCAATTTGTATTATATATATAAATATGCTCTCGTGGCACAGCCAATGCGGCCATATGCTCTGCTTCTTTTTCTCTTCTCTTTTGTCAGAGCTTCTCATCCTCCCAACCATCTCCCTCTATTTCTCAACTCCTCTTCCTCCACGGTAGGGGTTTGGTTCTTCCAGGCTTCCATGGCTGTTCCCACTGCTGCTGCGGGCGACGCTGACGAGTGGATCCACGACGCCTGCCTCCACCCTCATCTCGTGGCTGCCGTCCTCCTCAGCTTTCGCCGACGGAGCCGGCTTGACTCGGAGACGGAGTGCGACGAGAAGCCGTCGACGTCCGCGACACCTGTGCCGACGGCGTTGCTGGAATGGGGAAGGAAGAGGTCGCGGATGATGAGGCTCCCCAGAACCCTCTCGTGGACGATGGGGGAGGAGGAAGAAGTTGCCGCGGCGGCGGCGAAGAGAAAGGGGAAGAGGAGGGCGAGCCCGCAGTCGCCCCTGGAGGGATACAGCAGCGCGTCGGCGAGCGGCGGCGACGATGGTGCGAGGGCCCCGGGATCTGCCTGCCTTGCCGCCGCCACGCCGGATGACCGGCTCACCAAGGTGACCCCTCACCCACTTTTTCCGCTGCTGCTTCACCCTTTTCTTCTTCCACCATATGACTAAAATACCCCCAGATCGAATCCAAAGTTTCTCCCCGCTTTCTCCTCTGAATTCGATCACAATTCATCTCGTTTTTTCCTTTTTCTTCTTCGGATGAACTTTGTCAAAGGATTTAATTGGTTTAATAATTAAAATTACCGTTTTAATTTCGAAGAATTTTTTGGAGGATTTTTCTTCCCAGGATTCAATCAGTTCGAGGGAGACTCCCGCGTATTGACCCCTCCTTTGGAAGGGGCGTTTTCGTCATTTCGGACGATGCGAGGGATGCCCACAGAAGAGTTAAAAGAATGGGTTGATAAGAAGACCATCCCGTTTGCTGCCCGTCTCACTCACTTGACCTGCGATTGATAACTCTCACGCATTTTAACGTGTCGCGTGTGGTGTGGGTACTGATAAGAATAACACCGTGTCCCTCGGATCCATTTTGAACGGCCCAGATGCATTTCTCTCCCCTCGTTACAGCATCTAACCCAGTTGTGCGCCTCTTTTGCGGCAGGTGGTCGGCAACCCACGGGCACCGTCGGTTTCATCGATCCCTGCTTCGAGCTCCATCCAACGGCCACCGTCGAAGAAAATGGTAAGCCCCCGAACATGGACTTGTCGGCATGCCCCTTTAATTTTACTTATTACTATTAAATGGCGTGGGGTTTTGTTTGGGTTTGGTGAGCAGACGAAGCCGGAGCTGCAGGCGGTAGAGAGAACGCTGCTGGAAGAGAGAGCGAAGCTTCATAAGGTTATATTTATTTCCCTTTTTCTTGTGGCCTCCTTCCTCGACCTTCACAGGTTATGTTATCTCAGTCTCGTAACACATGATGCAGGAGATGGAAGACCTGCGGAGAGCTGTGGAGGTGCTGAGGGCGGACAATTGCAAGATGCAGGTGACCACCAACCACCCGTGCCTTCCTTCTTTTGGTGCTTTTCCCCAGCTGCCTGCTCTCTCTCAGACTGGTAGATGTGCCGTCCGATGTCGTGTCATTTCTCAACACGTCGGAGCGTAGACTTGTGCTGTCTTGCCTCTGGCTGCGGGCCCATGGCCGCCTGCCGACCAATGAGAAGGCGGACTAGCATGTGGCTGGACCGTGAGAGGTTGAACCCGGTTCAAGCTGTTTGAGACCTGCAGTGAGTCTGCAGACCGCAGGCTTCGTGAGCATGCCCGGCTGAACCCGTCACTGACAGAATAGTAATTGCGAGGTAGTTGCCGTGCAGGTCCGTCCGTGGGAATTCTTTGGTGGATCAGGTCTGGTCCACCGCGGCATCCGTGAACCTTACCCAGCTAAAGGACGAGGAAAACATGGAAACTCCGTAGAAATGCATCTGGGTATTTGCATTTGTGCTATTAAGGAAGGCATAACTATTCCTACTCCCCATGGAGCTGCGTTTAGCATGCCATACCTGCATCTGCCCTAAACTGCATGCGCCGTGTACATAAAACATCGTGGTGCATTTATGCGCTTATCCTTGCTATGGTGCACTCGGCACCATCATGCGGTAATGCACAACGGGTCCCACCTGGATACCACGACCGGCCGCGTTGGCTGGTGCATGTATATAAATATATATCCCATCATATGCTTGCACACCGGGGGGAAAACAACATGAACTTGTCTGACAGTAAGCAGCAGGCCAAATCCATTATAAATTTACTTGTAGCTAAATTTACTTGGTTTAAAGAATAGGTTGGCGTTTTCCTTGCTAAATAGGTTGCTTGACTTGGGGCATAACATTAAGCATTCAGTTATATGATCGTTTTGCACCTTGTTTCATGGTGTTTGCATTTGCAAACATGTGTCTCGAAATATCATTGCCTTGTTCCAAGATTGGTGTGTATTTCTTGGAAATTTAGATTCTAGAGTTAGTGAGCTGCTGCTGTATTAGATTCATATGTGTTCATTGTCAGTTGGCCTTTAGCTGGTTTTGTTAGAGGGGGAGATGTTGACAGAAAGTAGTTAATGATATATTAGCTATGCAGTTTGTGCACTCATACTCGTATGTGTGAATGATGTCTACGATCTCAATTCCATCTCTTGTCAATATAGAAATTGATTAATTGTCCTCACCTAGATATCTGTCTAATATATTCATTAACTTGAATACCGTTTTGAACATGAAATGCATTTAAGGTGCAAAATCTGATCAGTTAATGTTGACCTTATTGAACGGTCCTATTATGAACCATGATAATTACATAGAGCTCACCTGATGTTTTGAGAATGTTTTAAGAGGTTGCTTAAGATTTTCTTCCGATAATTCTGTTATTGATGATTTCAGAATGGGGATTAAAAATATTTATTTTATTTTGTCATTTGTTGTTTGTTCTCGGAGACAGATCTGGTGGTCATTACTTTTAACTCATTTGAACATCTACAATCACTGGATGGTTTTAAGGCTGAGTGTACAAGTGACAACCAAGAGATTAAACCTCATAATTTGTTGATCACCCATAACTTCTCATGTGTTATGCCTGGTTGTTCTTTTGCCCTTTACATCTCTTGCGAGCTACATGGGTACTAGATTTAGAACATTCTGATTTTAATTGATTATTGTGCTTGGTCCTACAAGGGTTCTTTATGTTGATGATTACTAGCTGCAACAGGTTACACTTGTTAAACTCTAATGGTTGAATTATTTACTTGCTCCTTCATGGTACAAGGAATATTAGTTGATTGTCATAGTATGATACTTCTGGTCTTCCCGACTAACATATAAGCGAATGAACTTAATGACTTTTGTGGATAATTGTATTGTAAGTTCTTATACAAATTTGTTTCTTTGTAATAAGTAAAGTAAACAATGACATGAAAAATTGCACAAAGACACAATTAGACCAATATGTGCTTTTAGGCCTACAGCTAGGTTGCTGTATCTGAGTTTCTTGTCATTTCTATGTCCTCCAGAAAGTTGGCCGTTATTTACTAACCATGACAGAAGTAAGAAATAGAATGCTTGAATATAGTATTTCATGAGAGTTTTGATCTGGCCAAAAGTGTTTTATGCAAAAGATTGTACATCTTCTGGCATTTTTGCTTGAAAACATAAATAAGCAGTATTTGAGTAAGTTGGGAAAATTTATCCTGTGCTTTCATGGAAAGACGAGATCAGCATTTTGTCCTTTCAATTTTGTATTGGAAGTAAATCGATTAGTTGAAAGATGTATGTCTAATTCTTCATCAGTCATATGGTTTGATATTTCCCCTGAAGACTAATTCTTTGGAGGCTCAAAACGTGACCCATCATTCCCTTAGACCTCTGAATGAGCCTGAAGCCTTGTGATAGTGAGGCTGTGATAGTGTCATTTCTTGAGTCTTGGTGACAGTGTTCTCAACTAAGCTTACCCATTATCATGCAGTTCTAAGCTGCTCATACTTTAGCTGTCAAAATATATTTCAAGAATTAATACTTCTTTGGTTGATTTGCTTCATCATTCTCGCAGATGCACTTGGAGTCGCCAAAGATACCAGTTAAGGTTCACGTGGTTCTTGAAGATGTCCAATTCCCTGGAATATGCCAGCACATCACTCCATCTTCGCTCCCTGGCCGCAAAGATTGCTTAATGATACCAGACCTCAATGATCCATTGCCAGATTGTTGAGTCTCCAGACTGTTGTGCTGAAGTATCAAGAAAGGCAAAACTTCTTCCTTTGTGAATGATCAACCCAAACTCTAGAAGGTAACTGGTGACAAGTGGAAGGTGGGTTTCATGAAGCATTGCATCTCTAACCACAGTTCTGTCTAATATATTAGGGAGAACCCAAAGGGAGCTCCACAGATACTTAGAGAATATGGATTCACTGATTATTTGCTACTTCAAGAATTTACACGAGTGTGATGCTTTATTCTTCTCCAAGATGAAATGGTATTTGTTTGTTAGCTTCTGAGATTGCAAAGTGATTCTGTTCTGCATGGCACCCATTTGGCACTAAATTCTTGTGATCTCATTGAAGCCTTTTGTTTGAAGACACAAGATTCTCACTGGATATCATTAATTGATGAGGTTATGAATACTAGAACACTGTCAATTTGCAGGTGATGGACTTGGAATTAGTAATTGCCTCTAGGCTGCTTTGCAGGTGCACAAGATCTTGGAGGAAAAAATTGACATCAAACACTCATCAATGCTTATCTGCAGTTACAGGGGTTTCTATAGATCATTAGATCATGCATTGATGACAAAATCCATCGTGTTGAAAGAGAGACATTAGACCAAACAATCTCCAACCATGGAAACCTCTTGAAGACACTCCTGTTCCCATGGTGGCAGCATCTTAATAAGCACTCGTAATGATCCCATCATACAGGAAAACATCACCATTTGGAGTGAAAGCTCGAGACACTATTATTGAGACGCAATCAATGTTGGCAAGTTGTCATGCCATTGCAGAGGCTTCCAAGATTGTTCCTTGACGGAAGATGATCGCAAGTGAATAGAAAGGTGGGCAGGTAGATGATAAGAAGATGAAGAGCAAGACCAATGGGTTCGTATGTGTTGACGGCCAATGACATAAATATGCAGAAATTAATAAAGCTTTCATCGGTCATCACATCATGAAATATAGTAATTTTCTATTTTCCTTTTATTTATTTATTTATTCATCAGGAGTGGTGGCAGGATGATGGACGGGGAAGAGCCTATCCCACAAAAACCAACGGTCTAGAATTCCCCAGAGACAACTTTAGAAACCCGGTCGTTCCAGAGAGATCGAGAGAGAGCGAGAGAGAGACAGGGAGAGAAGTCGAGTGTGATGACGGGCCTGATGGCCATCTCCTCCCCAACCCTCTGTTCTTCCCAACTTCACTCCTCCCTCCGTGGCTTCCGTCCTCCTCCCCACCCTCTCTGGCTCCGTGCCCGCCCTTCTGTCCCTGGTCTCCGCTCTTCCCGCGGTCTTCGTGTTTCCGCTACCGCCGCACTCTCCGTCGAGCAGGTAAGCCTCGTCTTGATTCCCAAATAGGCTTCTCCTTTCTCTTCAATAAACCTTATCGAGAATGCCGGTTGCTATTGTGGGCGCTTCGGGCTTACATCAACATCCATCGAGTGGAAAGCAGAGTTTTTCGGCACGCTTCTTTGCCGAATCTCGCTGGTTGGTCCACTCGTTTCTGTAGAATTATGTCGAATTATCGATTTCCTCTGAGTGACCTTCCATGATCAGAAGAGAGATGGTGTGGTGGTTGCACAGGTTTATTGACCTCTGGTAGAGCGCTTGTTATGTTGTAGTGAGATCTAATGTGCCTTTGGTGGCTTTTGCTGATAGCTTTTGACTTGTGCTTCGTGATTATGTTACAAATTGGTTGTGATATTAGGGTTTATTTGCCAATGTCTATAGAACCAATCAATTCCAAGAAGTAATTTTTGTCACTCTGCGAAAAATTAAACGAATCACAGTGATAGGAAAGTGATCTTAATGATAAGCTACTTCTGTGGTGATCTTTTCTTCTTCCTGAGCTAACTTTGGTTGTCTGCATAACTACAAACGAACCTAAATCCTTCTACTCTTATGGGGCATGTTGTTACTAATTAACTATACTTTTATTTTACATGCTGCCATATCATTGTATTTTTCATTCTTTATGTGATCGTTTGACTTTTCGTGAAATGCTGGATGTACTTTCTGAAGGGATTGCTTTACAGGAGACTCGAGTTCAGCACAATGATTCAATGGACCTCCAGTTGCTTGCATGCCCAATTTGCTATGAACCATTAATAAGAAAAGGACCTGCAGGTTTAAACGTGTAAGTACAGTTTTACATGCCATGAGATAGAAATACTTGGTTATTTACTTGGGTTAATTATTTTTTGTTCTTGTAATTGCTGCAGGCCATCCATATACAGGTCCGGATTTAAGTGTCCGAAATGCAATAAGTCATTCACAAGTAAAGATGTTTACTTGGATCTAACTATCACTTCAGGAACAACAGAGTACAGCGAGTTCAAGCCTGCTAGGACTGAGTTGTTTAGGTATATTAGTACCTAGTTCACCTATGTGTTATGCATTGACTTGTGTGTGATGGTATTCAATATAATCACTTGATTTTGTTATCTTCTTTGTCTCAAGGGTATTTATGAAATTTTTAAGCATTCACACAAAAGAGACTGACATGGATGACAGGACAATGAATGATTTCTGAAGATATTTTATTCATAATGAAATCAAGAGTTCAAATTGTGGTATGCTTCATTTGTGAAACACCCATATATGCAAAGGTCTATTATGACAGTTAAGACATCAATTTAAATAAACACAACAACTGGATTATTGACCTTTTGCTATTGGCCTGTGGATATATGCTTAAGTGTTCTCCATAAGCATCACTGCAGCATGGTAAATAGCTAGTGGCACAACTACCATTACCGAAGATTTATTCAAGATGGCTTAAATCTGAGATTCTAAAGGTTAAGTTTTTTGTTTCTGAAGGAACCCCTGCATTTTGTTGACAATGAGATGAGCATTACAATATCTTTCTTTTGGAAATCAGATTAAGAGTCCATCTTCCTACAAGCCAAACTAGCTTCCGCTGATGTTTCAACCAAACATGCTCCACTAGCAAATTTTATCGAAGCTTGTCAACTTTGATTTTTTTGACTTAATATATATTTAAAAAATCATATCTAAAGCATATATACTTCATGGCTTGATATGTATCATGTTTTCTTGTCTTCTTAACATTAGGAGTCCACTTGTTTCATTTCTTTATGAAAGAGGATGGCGTCAAAACTTCAACCGAAGTGGTTTTCCAGGTCTTGATGAAGAGGTATACTCCTCACCTTTTTTCACTTTCCTATTGTTTCATATCCTACTCCAAGATTCCATCTTATGAGTCTCACCTCTGCATTGTTTATTTTATGAAGGCTATATTTAAAAAGAAAGACTAACATTCTTGCTTCAGTTGCACTGTGTTCATGATGATGTGCATACACCAATAATGAACCACTATGTCATCATGGTAGAGGTCTTTCCAAGTGTTAATTGATGAATTGCAGGTATATTGTTTACTTGGCAGTTCAACATGGCTCAAGAATACTTCAAGCCTGTTGCAGGCGGTTTGCTTGTAGATGTTAGCTGTGGGAGTGGCTTGTTTTCAAGAAAATTTGCAAAATCTGGATCTTTTTCTGCTGTTGTCGCACTAGATTTTTCTGAGAATATGCTTCGTCAATGCTATGAGTTCATCAAGCAAGATGATACTCTAATAACAACGTAAGTATCTTCCTGATCATGTCACTTGGTGTTTTCACTTCAGAAATTATTTTATTGTGTTAACTTTTTGGTCATGGTTTTTAAGGAAGTTGATTCTAATCATTTTGTATCATTTTGAGCTTACTTCTGGGATAATGAATTTGCTTGACAATTTATAGAAACCTTGCTCTTGTAAGGGCGGATGTATCAAGGCTTCCCTTTGCATCAGGTTCTATTGATGCCGTTCATGCTGGTGCAGCTTTGCATTGCTGGCCTTCACCTTCCAATGCGGTAATCATACAATTTTCTTGCTATAGTCCAATGATATTTATGGAACTTGCTCCTTTAAGCTACAAAGACTTCTTCTGTTTCCTTTTGTGCAAAGAAAATATAAATTTCTTGGATGTGATTTTCTTATGAACAGGTGACATAAATTCTGAACTTTTGTGTCAAAGATATAGCATTATAGTTTACGTGAGTGGCTTCTCATGGGTGGTAGTTTCCTGGTGGTTTGGTTGCCAGTCAAGACATGAGCATCATTTGTAGATTCTTAGATGACTTCCTTCTGAAAGTAACATGTCCATTTATATCAATCTTAAGTATCATGACAAGAGTTGGTAATATATTATGTACCTTAACCTCACAATTAATAGAACCACTAAAAGTTTACAAAAGCAACAAACCTGACACATCTAAAGAAACACTGTTGAATATCATGCTCGCCCTTGTTGCATATTTGGAAGATTAGCAAAAACTCATCACCACTTGTCTAAACCAAGTACTGCACAGGCTTGCTGTGGCACCCATGCTAGATGACATGTATCATGCCGTGGAACCATCATATTCGTCTATCATGAATCTGAGGTTTGCTGATACCACATTTTACTGGGCATGTTCCCCACAGACTTCCTGCAGCGAAGATGTGTCAATCGGAAAATACCATACTTGCATATTACTGGTTCTAAGGTGTCCCATCAAACTACAAACTTTAGTTTAAAACTGAAACAAAATCTAAACTTCTCTAGTTTTAAGCATTCTCATACTTTTATCATAGTCTATGTAGATGGCACCTTTTCTTAAATCCTGCAACGTAACATCATGCAGGTGTCTTGGGTCTACAGAAAACTGTCACATTAAATGTGTGAGAGATTTTTCTCTCTTCCCACACTCTTCTCATTTTGATGGAGAATTAAGTTAGGTCAATCATGGTGATCATGTTAAATGTCAAATATTTGCCACATGAACTGAAGGGTATTTTTACATGACATTCATTTTAATGTGCCTTCTGAAGAAGTTAATTATGTGCTCTAATCACAGTAAGATGTGATTTAGCTCAACTAAGATTTGCAACTCCTGAATATTGTAGTAGGCCTTCACCCTAATTGAAGTACAAATATGTAATATCTGTCTCTTTTACCTTGATAAAATTTTCATTCTTATAGGAAACTCACCTTTGTGTGGAGCTAGCTCCCAAACCATTTGAACATGCAACCCCTGCTTCTATTTTGGAATAAATCTCTTTGGTTTACTTTTCATTAATCATTACAAGATACTTATTTTGATCATACTCCACCAGGTTGCTGAGATAAGTCGGGTTTTAAGAAGTGGTGGTGTCTTTGTCGCAACAACGTTTCTGGTATCTCCTCTGAATACTCCATTACCTTTAGAAGCATTTCGGTCTCTAAGACAGGTAATTAATTTTACACTCACACCATCTCTCATTCTAGTTGCTACTAGCAGGATCTAGCTGACACTTCTCGATATTTTTTCAGTCATTCGGCCAAGTGACCAACAGCTACAACTACTTCACCGAGAACGAAATCGAAGACTTGTGCAGATCCTGTGGCCTCGTCAATTATACAAGCACAGTGCGGCGGTCCTTTATCATGTTTTCTGCACAGAAACCATAACATCAGTGTTGTGATTCTGCCACTCCTCAGAAGATTTGTTCACAAGTAATACCAATGCTAGAGAAGAAATATACAGATACTATCTGCAGAAAAAGGAGTCCTCACCATCTAATGTTGTATATTTATAGAGAAGTTCTGTATGGAACTCATGGAATTATCTGTGTATCACTAACTTATGTTACAGACATCATCTTCAAATGTTGCATGGATATTATAGTCTTCAAATGTGCCAACTTCATTCCTTGTAAATTTAGTGTGGTTTTACATATCTATCTTTGCAAAGTTTGGAATTAGCATATTTACCCTTGTAAATTTTGATATAGCATATATAAATTAAAATTAATTTGGCAGGGACAAATAGAAGAATCACAAACTTTGGAGGAAACAGATCTAATTTTGCCTAAATTCAAAAAAAGTGGATTAAAGAGAATAAAATAATCCAAGTTACGTGCCATCCTCTATTTCCATATCCTTCTTTTCTAAGAACGTCTAAGCTTCTTTAATCGATTATTATGACCAAGTCTGTTCATCATACACATTGACTGTATCAGAAGAGCTTATCCTCGCATTGACTACACAAGCAGAGTTGATCCTTGTATTTCTTTTCTTTTATTAGTGGATTCAAGTTAGAATCCAAGAACAGCTCAACACAAATTTTTCTTTGAATTATACTACGATGCTGAGTATAATTTCTTATTTTTATTCCGAGAAAAGGAGGAGAGAAAACGAAAAAGATAAGATGTTCTACATTAATCCTTGAATTATGAACAAATCTGTGCTTATCTTTCAATCGGTTTTAACCTGTAATCGATATGGATTTGGGATCATGATGAGATCTACTATGAGATACAGTAGACCAAAAATCTAAGAGCTCTCTACAGAATACTTGCGGTCAACGCAGGCCATTCGTCACGCATCAGTGATCTCTACAACAAAGTTGACTTCGATCTATCTATATAAATTGATTCGTAGTTGGTGAGTTGGTAGTGAAGCATGTCATCGATATCACTAGTTATATATATATATATATATATATATATATATATATATATATATATATATATATATATATATATATATATATCATATGGTAAGTGAAGCTTTCGAATCCCCAAGTGGAGATATCTACTCCCCGACGACTCGATGAAGTCATCTCTTCCATTATTATTACTACATTCCCACTAATAGTTTGATCGGAGAACTTGGAGTCAAAAGTGCGTGAGCAGTTGTTTCACATGATCTGCTTCCTTATCTTTCGAGTTCAGTAGATTCTTCTCCCTGTTAGGAGTCGGAAGGCATGATGGCGTTCGGTAGAGCTCAGGCGATTTTGATGTTCGCCACCATTTCTCTGCATTCTGCCGTTGCGGGACTGCAAGAAACACCAGTTTCAGGTTCTATTGCTTCTTGATCATACGACAAAAATGCTCTTTTTTCTACATGGGAGATGAATGTTATCAGTTCAGAACACCGTTTGTCCACAGAAAGATGTTATTTCCATGACAACAACCACAAGGCTTTTCTTTTTCCGTGTGTTCTTTCTTGTGTTTTGATGAAAGGAAAATGATTTGATGTAAAAGATCTGATTTTTATATGATCTAGAATGTTTTGCTCGGAATTGGACCGATGAATCTGCGGAAGGATGCTCTCTTTTGCGTATTTCTGGGATTTCCTCCAAAAATTATTGATTTGAAGGATGTGATTCTTCGAGTGCAGAAATTTCTGTTTCTGCCAAATGAAGCGTCCTTTTCTTATTTTTTAGTTCATCTTGTTGTGAATTGGATCATTGTATCTGAAAAAAGAGGCTACTTTTTTTTGCCTCTTTCTGGGAATTGAAACGCTTAATTTCATTCCCGGTAGTTGCAGTGGCAAGAATTTTGTAGAAAGATTTGGTTTTGCTTGTGGATTTTTGTCCTCCGACAAAGAACATTGCTTTGAAATATGTGATTCTTAGAACAACACCTTCGTCTACAGAGTGCAGAAATCTCTGTTATCGCCAAATGAAGCTTCTTGCACTGTGATCGAAGAACCATTTTTTGATAAGGAAGGCTCAATTTTTATGTATCTTAGTACATGTTGTTGGCAAAAGAGGCCATCTTTTTGTGCATTTATGCGAATTGAAACACTAAATATCAAGAATTTTGTAGAAAGATTTGGTTTTGCATGTGGCTTACGAGATGCGATTTGTAGGAGCAGCAGAGGACGTCTTTTTGATTTCGCCAAGGAGATCTGCCAATTCACCTGCTCGAATCCTCGTGGAGAACACGTCCTTCGTCTTGGCCGCAGAGAGGACTCGAAGAAGAGATCCTTTAAACGGATTCAAACTCTACAATGGTGGCTGGAACATCAGCGATCTGCACTACTGGGCCGTGAGTTCTCCTCACCAATCCACCGCTTCATCTAATTCCTGACAGGCAATTGTTGATGCCAGTCCGTCGGCTTCACTGTTGCTCCTCTCTTCGCCGTCGCCGCCGTCTGGTTCTTCGGCTTCGCTCTGGTCTTGTCTTTGATTTGTTGCTGCTACTGCTGCTTCCCCCGACGCAGTTGTTCCTTCTCCCGCACAACTTGCGCTCTCGCCGTCGCACTTCTCATCCTGTGCACTGCTGCCACAATGTGAGCTTGCTGATCCAAGACTTGCTGCATTAGCCCTCACTTTGGACTGGCGTCACCGCATGCTCTTCTTCTTGCGTTGCATACAGAGTCGGATGCGTTGTTCTGTTCCATGGACAGGATAAGTTCCATGGAACCACGTCGAACACCTTGGATTTCGTCGAGGGCCAGTCGAACACCACCGTCTCCAACCTTAGGAGCTTCTCCACCAACCTGGCCGACGCTAAGAAGGTCGGGGTGGGTCAGATCTCCCTCCCGGCCGAAGAGCAGGCCGCGATCGACGCAGTCGTGAAAAGTCTCAACGACGCCGCGGACGGCGTTTCCTCGCGCACAGCGGACAATTCCAAGAGGATACGAGACTACTTGGATACTGTGTATGAGGTGTTTGTTCATTTGCTTTCTGCATCTTGTGCGTTTCCTTGAGCGAGATGGCTCGTGCTCCTTTCTGCAGGCGTCTTGTGTTGATCATCCTCGTGGCTGCAGTGCTCCTTCTCGTTCTTCTCGGATTAAGTAAGTGGAAATGCATAGACTTCTGCAGTTGTCGTCACATTGGCTAACTCGATCACATTTTTCTGCAATTAATGCAGCATTTTCGATTCTTGGACTGCAATTTCTCGTCTACATGTAAGCAACTGTGCACTCTGCTTGTCCCCAACATCGTCTCGCTTAGTTTCCTCATCATTTCCATGGCTTTGGGGCTTCAGATTCGTCCTCGTTGGATGGGTGCTGGTGGCAGCAACCTTCTTCTTGAGCGGCCTCTTCCTGCTCCTCCACAAGTCAGTGCCGACCTTATCTGATAGATTAGAGATGGTGTCTCTGACTGCCATAACTCGTGTTCTACCTTATCAGTGCAGTGGCGGACACTTGCGTCTCGATGGATGAATGGGCTCTTCATCCCCGCGAGCACACGGCCATGGACGACATCCTCCCTTGCGTGGACGTCGCCACCACTAACGCGTCTCTGAGGCGAAGCAGGGAGGTCACCTTTCAGCTGGTGAACGTCGTCAACCAGGTGATCACCAACGTCTCCAACGCCGACTTCCCACCCATGCTCAAGCCTCTCTACTACAACCAGTCCGGTCCCCTGTTGCCTCCTCTCTGCAACCCGTACGACCCAGACCTCGGCAGCCGCAACTGCACCACCGGAGAATTAGGGTTCAACAACGTCTCTCAGGTACGACCTTATGAACTCATTCGCGATCCGACCGTCACAATCATCATCACTGACCCCACAAGAACCACCATTCTTCTCGTGCAGGTATGGCGCAGCTACGTGTGCCAAGTCACAGTGGTCAATGGATCCGACATCTGCGCCACCGTCGGTCGCATTACTCCCAAGATCTACGCACAGATGATGGCAGCAGTGACCGTGAGCCACGGCCTGTACCAGTACGGGCCGTTCCTCGCAGGGCTAGCGGACTGCACCTTCGTGCGGCAGACCTTCCGGTCCATCACCGTCGACCACTGCCCCGGCCTGGGGCGTTACAGCAAACAGGTCTTCATCGGCTTGGCCATGGCCTCAGCGGCGGTGATGCTGTCTTTGGTTCTCTGGGTCATCTACGCCCGCGCGAGGTGGCATCGCAAGCGTAACAAGCAGCTTCTGGCTCGATCCGACCACGAACAACTGCACCTGCAAGAGAAATATCTACTGGGAACTCCGAGATCAGGAAGATGACGCTGTTCTTCCTGTGATGTCTCGGTCAAACAGAAGATATTGACTCTTTTCTTCCACTAGTATTGCTTTGTATGTTGTTTATTGTAAGTACAGCTGACTGTATCAATGACCGGTTAGATCTTTGTGAGAATGGATCAGTCTGACGAGACCAATTTGACCAAAACCACGAGCCACACACCTGTGGCTTGCGAGAGGATAACCTCAGGAAGAAGGATTGGCTCAGTGCAAAGAAACCTACGGCACAAAGTGTCGATTGGAGATGAAAAGATCCATCTCCTGGATTCTTCTTCTTCCTTCATGTCGGTAGTCCTTCCGAGGAAAGCCTGCAGCCACTCGTCCTCCTCCCATATCAAACAAGTGTCACATAGAGCCAATCCCATCGCTAAAGGTTAGCTTTCATGGTGAATCTCCAAAGCACGGCGGCTCAACAAGTGTTGACAGCAAGTCACACGCGTAGAACTGCTTAGCCAACAAAGCAAAGCGACCGTATTTAGTATTCTTCCTCGAAGCCATGGACGCCCCAAGAGGATCACCACCTCCACCTCAAGACCTCCTTCCATGGATTCCAAGAATTCTGCTTCTTCTTCTTCTTCCAAGCCCCACAGCCCTTCTCGGCCCTGCCTCTGTTCGCCGACGACGCACCCGGGTTCCTTCCGGTGCAAGCTCCACCGTGGTCCGAGAAAGAGTTCCGGCCGATCAGTGGCGCACGCGGGATCGCCGGAGACGAAGGGACCAGCGAAGGCGACGTCGATGGGTGGCCTCCTCATGCAGATGATACGACCGTCGAGCCATGATCTCCGCAGGAGGAGGCACTTCCAGCCCAAGCCTTCAAGGTTCTTCCTGATGAAAGGTGATGGCCGGGGAGCAGTGGCGGTGGCTGGATGCCCCCCCGTATGAGCCTAATCTTGCTTAGATGTGGATGTATGTTCATGCATGTATGCAGGCAGCATTTTTACAGCCTGATCATATACGAGTCAGTGGATCCATCCATGAATATATATACTTCTTCTGCTCATATTTTGGTGATCTGATCATTTCTTCATGAACTTCTGAGCTTGTTTATGGTTTCAAGATGGATTTGAAGTCAGAATAAATCCACTCTGTGAGATGATCTTTCTTCATCTGTGTTGCTGGTTTCCGTGACGGAAGAGTCGGCAGCAGATGACCGACTCCATAAACGAGATGGTCCCATGGCATTCATTAACCTTCCACCATTAATACTGTCTGTGGTCGGCAACAATTAATGGCATAAAAAAGGCTAATATTAATTTTATGTGACAGTGATTTCTTAATTTATCCAACACTATCTATGGTTTAGATGTTATTATTGCAGATTATCGTTAATGAGAGAAAAAAATATTACTCGAGAAAATGTTTTATGTGTAAGAAATGATTGATTGTATTTTCTGTGTTGCTAAATCGATATATTATAACGAGAATTTTTACTGGATAGGATGAGGTTGGATTTCATCCAATCCCACTAGACACAAAGCCAATGCCTTCGATCGGATCCTTTCCAAATTTTGTTGCGTATGGGATCTTACAATTCCACACGGGAACAGTACAATGATGCGGGCCCCTGGAAAACTGCACGGGTCCCAGACAAACACGTGCCACCACTTGCAGAGGATCCCAATCGAGCCCCCGATCGGCCAAAACCCTAATCAGAAAACCCCCTTTTTGGTGTTTCTGGATCTCCCGGCGAGATCTTGCGCTGTAGCATCGCGTCGAAAGCGCTCTCCTTTTGCCCCCTTCTCTCCTCTTCGACCCTGGTTGGATTCTCCTCCTCATCCTCCTCTTTCTATTTATGAGTCGGTGTTTAGCTCCGTTTCTCCACTCAGCTAGGGCCGTGGTTCTCGTCTTCTTTTTCCGTTGTTTTTTTTCTCTTTTTTTGGCTGGTATTTATGGATTTTGGTGCTTGGTCTGTAGAGATGGAGGCGCTGTGCCGAAGCAAGAGTAATGGACCTGCTGATCTTCATTCCATGGCCGAATTACTCGTGGCGGAGACCGTTTTGGCTGTGGAAAGGTCGCTCCTTTGGCTTTTCCTGGTGGTACGGACGCTCCTCCCGTTTTTGATTTTTTTTCCTGCTTTCGCTATTTCTTAGTAACGTATTGAAGTTGATAATTTGCTGATTGAAGAATTGTGTAGAGTTCCTCGGTGCTGAGCTACACAAGTAGCGAGGATTTTAGCTTTCTTTCGGTGCTTAATCATGTGTGGCATGTCTTCTTTGGTGTTGAGTCGTATTACTCAGAGATTCTTGCATGACATTCGGCTTCACCCGTTGTTTAGACCTAAAATGCCTGTGTATGGCCTTCCATGTGATGTCCAGCTTTTGTATGTGTTTAGGCACTTGTAGGTTCTGGAGATAATTCTTTTCCTCGGTTAACTTTCCTTTTCTCGTCTGCTTCAGCTCTTGAGATTTGATTTGAAGGAAAAAATCTTCCATATTCTATTTCTTTCTGTTGTTTTCATCTGTTTCATGTTTGTTACTGTTGTATGGCTTACTCTTGTTTTCTTGACCATCTTAGTCACCACAGTGCATGTTCTAGTGCATATTTGTCCAGTGTTGAATATTTAGTTTAGATAAGAGAATCCAATGTAACAATAAGAAAGTACTTGATCATTGTGAAGTGTAAAAATCTTGCTGTGAGTCAGGATGTTCATTGAAGTGTTTAATATAGACAAGTTACTAAAAGGATCTTGATACCATGTATTTATTTCCTCCCCATCCTAATGGTGGAACTGGCAGTGTTCGTCCTCAGAAAGATCTTCAGGGATTCTTGTTTTCTCTTTGTTTTGAAGGCACATTTAACTTATTCCATGAGATCTGAACTATAGCACATAGAAACTCTTTGTGGACTCTATAATTGACCATGCTTGTATGATATTTGTCAATACATGGCTAGTTTGAGGTTTTTGAAACTGAAACTACTTTGCTGTTTCTTGTCTTTTTGACAAACTGGCACTATCCAATAACTTCCTGATCCTATTCTAAGGTTGCTTGCACTTACCTGAAATAGAGGAACCTATTCTTGGTTGCAAATGCACAAGGAAGTTTCTCTCTGTCTTAATCTCTTACTGTAAATTAAGAACACATAATAATGGGGTCTGACTATTTGAAGAGCGTGACTTGTTTGTGCATCTTCGAGAGTGGCAAACTTACATGTTGGACCATTATATGTGCATTGAAGAGTCCCTTTAACGCATTTATGTCTACTTGGATGTTCCAATCCTAGTATGAGTGTCCTATAACTGGGCCAATCTAAAGAAGGATATGTCTCATGGGCTTGAATTGTCATAGAAAGTATGGTTTTCATGTGGTGAAACTCCGCTACTCTTACGTTGGTGGTAGCGGCAGTAATATACATCTTAAATGCTGCATGGAGTTATATGTGTATGCATGTCTATAAATGTGTCTATTTCAAGGGAGAGAAATTTGCAATGGATTGCTTATATATATCACTCATGGTCGAGCATTAACAAATAATTGTGCTGTCCAATTTCTTTGCCCTTTGTTTGTCTGATTAGCTTCAGGATTTGTTGTTGGAGGTGTTGTCTTTTGGAGGTTCTCATTGCTACAGTGCCTTTACTTTTCTTTCTTTATACTGTTTGTCCATATACCAGATTAGTCTGTCTGTCTTTGGCATTATCAATTTGATTTGTTGATGTACATTTTTTTCATTTTGATGAGGGGCGAGCCTTGATGCTATGATGAGATCTATTTTTTGCAATTTCCGCCCGATTCTGAGTCATAAACATTCCATCTACTCACAGAGTTAAAGCTGCATATGTTGACCATCCCTGGACCCACATATTGCTAATTTCTTTTATTGCCTCCACTGATATCCTTGTATCTTTGATCTGCCTCCTTTACTAGCATATCCAAACTATAGATGGGATGTAACTATGTTCATATTTTTGTGTCTCTTTAATTTCAGCAAACCGAGGAGTTCTCTTGAGCTACATTTGTTGTTTATATTGTTTGTTCCAAACCCTAGCATTATCACATGATGGCTGATTCAAGATCAGAGGACAATTGTTTCTGCCATTTTGGTTGGTTGTGGTCGAATGCTTTGTGAGAAATTCTGGATTTGCTTTCTGTTTTACCTAGCCTGATTAGTACGAACAAATGATCATCAAAATTGAACAAATTGTTTGTTCAAGTATCAGTTTCATGTTTCCTTCATGCTAAGTGGTTTCTTATATTTGGTCACTTCAAATTGAACTTGATTCAGGTGGGCTCTTCATCAAGTCAAATTGGTCCAGTGAATGATGAGTCTGAAGTAATTTACCAGTAGGTTGCTCTTCTCTTTCTATCTACCTAGTTAAAGGTGAAAGCAATTATACATTTCAATCAGACCTTGATGGTACATGCTTGCTTCGCAGAGTCTGGGTTTTGAACCAGCTGGTTTACATGTATAGAGTTGGTTTAGTTTGCCATCGAGGCTCTTATTCTGTGCTATTTCTCTAAAGGACACTTCAAAGAAGTAAACCTGAAGCCATGCTCGAGAATAAGGACGATGGCGAGTCAGATGAGGACGAGGATGAGGATGACAATGGCGCTGATGGAGCTGGCCAAGAAGACGGAGGCGAAGATGATCTCTCGGGAGAGGAGGGGAATGATAACCAAGGAGACGATAACGACGACGATGACCCTGAGGTCAATGGTGAAGGGGGAAGTGAAGATGAAGAAGATGACGACGACGATGATGAAGAGGAAGAGGAGGATGAGGAAGAGGACGAAGACGAGGAGGATGAGGAGGAAGAGGAGGAACTCCCGCAGCCACCTACCAAGAAGAGAAAGTGAGGCAGCCGATGTTAGATCGGGTCATCGTAGTTTGTTTCATTTTGGCTAGTGTTGGTTAGACACTAGGGCTTTGTACTTGGGGAGTAGCTTCTTCATAGGATTAGGGTAAGGAGGGATGACTTCCTGTGAATGAACTTTGCTCAGTGTGTTTTAATCTTAAACATAATACTGCTAGCTGACATTGGATATATTGGAGGCTCATTTCATTTTCAGTATTCTTTGACTACTCCTGAGTTTACTCTTTTATCTCTTACAGCCATTATCAAGCAGCAAGCTGAGGAAAGCAGTAACAATAGCAGCAACAAGGTTGGAGTATCATAAATGCAACAACCATTGTTTTCTTTCTTTCCTGGCAAAACTGCATACAATGGTGTTGAAAACTCAAGAACTTGACATGAGTTGAATGTCAAGATAAAATGATATTGAAACTTAATAACCCAAACTTATAATGTAAACTCCAAACTTGTTTAAAATAAAAATCAAAGAAAATAATGCAAACAGTGTAATCATCGATGTTTGTATTAATACCCGTGTTATGTAATGTAAACTCAAGTAGCTCTTTTCTTCCACTCTTGCACGATCTCCATCTGCTTAATGAATCAAGCAACATGAATAGGTAAATCAATCAGCACAAAAGGCTAGGAACATGAATTGCATATAATTTAGGATTGTCATCATTATTATCCTCATCAAAATAAAGCCTAACAAAGGGAGAAATTGGCTGTTCTTTCAGCAACCAGGACTCGACGACGATCCCGAGTCCCTTATAACTGGAAAAAGAGGCATAAACTATCCCTTTCCATAGGGGGAGATTAGGTAATGTAGGTATGACTGGAAGGAAACTATGTCTACTTTCCATTCCAGAAGATCTTGAAGAGGAGACCTCCGTGAGTGGCAAAGAAGGGAGCAAACACCAGTGACTCCACTGCCATGAGCTTGATGAGGATGTTGAGTGATGGCCCTGATGTGTCTTTGAGTGGATCCCCTATGGTGTCACCGATCACAGCGGCCTTGTGAGCATCTGATCCTTTAGGTCCAAGCCCCCTGGCTTGGTCTGAAGCCCCAGCCTGACCAACAGAGACACATTAGTAGCACAGACTCGTGATGCTTTGGTTGATCACAGATTCCATGCAGGAGTTCAGAGTTCACATCTTCCTGAAAAGCTTTACCTCGATGTACTTCTTTGCATTATCCCATGCGCCACCAGTGTTCGATGCCGAGATAGCAATCTTCCAAAGATACATAATTGAATTAAAGATCAGCAAGTATGATCAAGAAGCTTGGATGAACATAAATAAGACATCGAAACATTTGTTGTACCTGAACTCCTGAAACAAGAGAGCCCGCAAGCACTCCTGATAGAGTTTCGACGCCGAAGAAGGTTCCCACGACGAGCGGGGTGAGCATCACCAGAGCACCGGGAGGAATCATCTCTTTGATGGAGGCATCGGTTGAGATCTTGACGCAGGTTGCATAATCTGGCTTGGCAGATCCCTCCATGAGACCGGGAATGCTGTTGAATTGCCTGCGGACTTCCTGCACCATCTTGAGAGCTGCACTGCCTACACTCTTCATGGTCATGGCTGAGAACCAGTAGGGAAGCATGGCGCCGATGATCAGACCAATGAAGACTTTGGGTGTCAGAACATCCACCGTCGAGATTGCTGCACGACTCACAAAGGCACCGAAAAGAGCAAGGGACACCAAAGCAGCTGAACCAATGGCAAAACCCTGGAAAGGAAGTAGGGAGAGTAGCTAAGTTTATGCATCGAGAGATGACAAGTTCTGGCAAACACAGAAAAAGGATCGAGGATACCAATTACATGTTTCTGTGTATGTGATGATCGATCGAGATGCATAGATATACAAAAATATGCAGACATATTCCAACTTCATGTATGATTACTACTCATGTACAAGGGAATTGCATGCAAAAAGCACATGAATAACGAAACTGGCTGCAAATTCCAGAGATAGGCTTTCATTTTAAACTTCATGCAATTTTATATCGATAGATGACCTGCTAAATGGTGATCATACCATTTCAGAGCACCATATTCATCAAATTCAAACATCCACTTCTTTTTCTACTCAAATTCATATCAGCAAAAATTGTGTGGGATGGTGCAAAGCAAAACCATCCAAAGCACTAAATTCTTTGAATTTGTGCATATCTCTATGTCAAAATCAAACAGTTGCAATTAATTCAGAAAGACACTTGATCTAAAACATTTCCAATCTTTTATCAAATATTTAGGAGATTAGTAAGAAAAATAGACATTTAATGATAAAAAAAAGCAGGATAATAGTCGGCTTTGTTACCTTTCCGATTGCAGCTGTGGTGTTTCCTGCAGCATCCAGAGCATCAGTTCTCTCACGGATTTTATGGCTCATTCCAGCCATCTCTGCAATACCTCCAGCATTGTCACTGATGGGGCCATAGGCATCTATAGCAAGTCCAGTAGCTATGGTGCTCAGCATTCCAAGAGCAGCAACTGCAATACCATACATGGCAGCGAAACTAAAACTAACAAAAATGCTGACAGCAATAGCAAATATGGGGATGATGACAGATTTGTATCCCAAAGCCAGGCCAAAGATAACATTGGTAGCAGCTCCTGTTTTGCAGGAATCAGCAACATCTTGGACAGGGCTGCAAAGCAAAACAAGTTAAAACTAAAGAAGTAAAGGAGGATGTCGGAAAAGAAGATACATTTGCTACCTATACCTGTAAGCATTGCTTGTGTAGTACTCGGTGACAAAACCGATGACCAGGCCAGACCACAAACCGATTGCCACACAGAAGAATAGCTCCCTACCAATCCAACTTATGGCAATAAGAAGCCAAACTTAATTTACAAATTTACAGATATATAAATTTCTCACCAGTTCTTCACCACCTTCTGGGCACCAAAATTAAAGATTGTGAAGGTTGATGGGAGGGCTATGAAACTAACAATTGCAATGCCCACAGTCATAAGAGCAGTGGAAATTATGAGCTGCCTCTTCAGTGCAGGTTCAATCTCCTTCACCGCCTTTATCTCAAAGAAGTCGGTGGCAAACAGAGTAGTAACCAAACAAACTATAATTCCCATGGAGCTAATAAGCAAGGGGTACAACATTGCAGTCAGCTCATGATTGATACCAAATGACGAAATTGAGGCAACGACAAGTGCGGCACAGGAAGACTCAGCATATGAGCCAAAAAGATCTGATCCCATACCAGCAATGTCCCCAACATTATCACCAACATTATCAGCAATTACCTGTACAAATATGTTGTGTTAGGCACTGAAACATATGGAGACAAAAGAATGTAGAGTATCAAAAAACAATAATTTTGACCAAGTACAACGATAGAGTATCAAAAAAACAATAATTTTGACCAAGTACAACAAGTTTGCAGTAAAATTTACAAGGTGATAATCTGATATGCAGTAGAAAGGTAAAATAAACATGTTCATCAGAAATGGCAAAATTCTTACAGCTGGGTTCCTAGGGTCATCCTCGGGAATATTTCTCTCGACCTTTCCAACAAGATCAGCACCAACATCAGCAGCTTTGGTATAGATGCCTCCACCTACTCTTCCAAAAAGTGCCATGGAAGAGCCACCTAGGCCATAACCAGTAATAGCCTCAAAGAGGCCTTCCCAGTCATCCCCATAGTATAACTTAAAGATGTTGATTGCAATGTAAAGTACAAGAAGACCATTGGCAGCAAGCAAAAATCCCATAACGGCACCCGAGCGAAATGCAGCAATGAATGCTTTTCCAACACCTTTCCTGGCTTCTAAAGTGGTCCTGGCATTTGCATAAGTTGCAATCTTCATTCCAAGGAAACCAGAAACAATGGAGGTTACTGCACCAAGCAAGAAGGATAGAGTGCTAAAAATAGCATTAGCAAGAGCTGGCTTGCATGTTCTATCCTTGCTGTAAGTGCAGGGCTGGCTCTTCGTGCTGAAACCCTCCACTGATCCGAGAAAGAGGAAGATCAGGATTGCAAAAACAACCATGAAGATTCCAACATACTTATACTCCGTAAAGAGAAATGATGTAGCTCCTGTTCAGTGGATAAGATGTCAAATCCTAGATGCCATAGTGGATGCTCATAGTATCATCTTTCTTAGAACCATTACAAATACAAAGCATGGAAAAGATAAATGGCACAAATTGATGCATCCAGCATCAGTCAAGATCACATCATAAGGAAACTAAGGGTGAACTTGCAATATGTATCTTCTAACTAATGATCATTGGTATACTTGTGTGTGTATATTTATATACACAGTAATAAACAGAACCAAATTCTCCAGCCATAGGACAGAGCTCACCATTATTATGACCCTTATAAAAAGTTACTAATTGCTTATTTATGACCCTTATAAAAGTTACTGATTGCTAATAATTATATACTTGTGTCTATATATAACTACTCAAAGCTCTTCATCCATTTGACTGGCCAAAGTATACGGCATCGTTTGATGTTTTACTTGAAAACTCAACTTCAGATATCATGTCATATTTATTGAAATTTCCTGACCAGACTTCAACACCGTCCAAAGATCAGATGGGTTACCAAACAGAAAGGATCTGCCAAGAGATGATGCTTCCAAGATACAAGAGCACAAGAATTTGTGGGAGCCATGATGCACAAATAAAATCAGATGTAATTTTATATGTGCTCAGTATTACAGAAAGAATATAGTGATAAAAAAAAAAAAGGAACAGAGATCACTAAGAGACAGTCTGTCGTTTAACATAAGTATGTCGTATATGACACTTATAATTAAAGAAAACCACCCCTTCTTTGTGGTATATTGCTAAGCTAACTAGTCAATATTGTATTATGAGCATTAACAACCTCAATGAGGTAAATTATTTATTTGAACAAAATGAAGTATCAAAACAGAAATTATCCGTCATTTAGAGGCAAAATATAAAAAGAGAACAATCATAAGGACCACAAACAAGTGGCTATTTATTTCCTTGAACAGACCAAAAGACATATAATTTCCTCTGTAGACCATATTACCAAAGGATAAAAAGAAAGAAATGCTTATACCACAAACAAATACAACCACAAAACTTAAGCTGATGAATATAATAAAGGAATACGAAAATTGTTTTTTCCTCAAAAAGAAGATACAAAATCAGAATCAAACTGTACCATAATGCAATACTAATATAAACATGAGACTACAAAGTGAAATAGCCGGAAGCCTATACTTGCGTATAAATGATGACAGAATTCATATCTGTCACATGAGTTACATGAAGTAATAATCTAAAAGAGATTGCGAACATTTCTACCACATCAACTTCTCCAACTTACTAATCGAGATCCTTTAGTGCATTATCAAAGTATAATTTTGCAAAATGCAAGTGGCAAAATGAGAAGAATAGATTGAAACTCCAATTACTCAATACTTAGTTAGCTTATTGGAAAGATCCTCTAGGGCATTGCCAAACTGTAAAAAGAACTACTGTACTCCCGTATTCCATAAACCTAGCAAAGTAGAATCAAATGAAAAGACTTTTTTTTTCCCTATAATTAACTTAAATATAGTGATGAAGAATAAAGACATGAAGCAGAACGCAGCAGTATTGATTTTATCGACAACAAGTGGAACACAAGGAGGACAACTAGGAATCAAATCGCCATGGGATAAGCAAGCGTAAAATGAGGTCCAGAGACGGGCTCTGTCAAAGTTCTCACCTTCCGAAATGGCGTTCTGGATCTCCGCACACTTCACGACCACGTTGTGATCGTTAATCCCCTCCTCCTCCTCGATGAGGCGGTCCGAGTACCCGTTCTTACCGTGATCGTGCGCCCCGCGCGTTTGCCTCTCTGGCGACAGCTTTACCTTGGACACGAAGTACCACTGCAGCAGCGAGAATAAGATCCCAACGACGGAGGCCACGGGGATCAGGACCTCCGTCAGCAGATCAGACATCATCGCCACCCTCATTGCCGGATTTCTCCCGAACAGCTCACCAGAAGACGGAGGAAAAGCTCCTCTCTCAGAAAGCTCGGAACACGTCAGAGCCGAACGCGATGATGTCCGAGCTCTCGGTCGCTTGCACTGAGACTGGCGTTCGGTAGCCCAAATATAAAGGGAAGAGAGAGAGAGAAAGAGTTTGGCTAATATGGGAAGGGCGTTCGAGGATCAAATTTCGGATATTTGTTCCCCATTTTGCCCAAAGATGAGGGGGCATTGTAAGAAGTTTCGGTAATCTTAACCGCGGCTAACCTTTCCGCCATGGGTTCCGGGGCGACTTGGGATACCCCATTAGCCAATGAGAGAACAAATCGTGTTGTCTTAGATGGTCCTGAGGATCACCTGACGCGCACCGCAAACTTAAGATAATGATAAAGAGACTATTAATCAGCAATTAATCACTGACCAAAAAATTGCTTCTTCTATCCAATCCGTCGATTACCGCGTCACCTACCTGCCTGCTGATTGGAGGCAGATCATCGAATCCAACCACCGCTTAGGTATCTCTACGGGTACTAATGAGTCGCGTAGTTGAAGATCGGAATAAGGGAGAGTGATCAAAGGGGAAATGGGAGAGAGGATAGTGTTCCTTTGTATTTGTTTTTTTTTTTGTCAAATATAAAAATATTTGCATTGTTGCATAATAAATATGAAAGAAATATTTCATGAATAAATGTCTTTATACCTTGGGACTAGGAAACCTCTGACCAACACAGCCTTCATCTTCAGCATTAATGGAGTATATTTCTGCATCCCAAGGTAGTTCCTTTCCCTGTCTCTGTATATAAACATGCATCAGATGCTTCTCACTCAAAATACAAACAGAACATGTATCAGATCTTTGTGCAGCTTTATGTAGGTTTCTGTAGCCATCATATAATTACAGATGCCAATCCATTTACAATATTCCACACAATATACTCAATTGATTTACATTTTGTTTACATGTTGGAATCAAGTCAATCAATATTGTCCAGATAAATAACAGGAACTAACAGTGCATCAATGTGAGAATGTCATTTACACATGTTGGTGTGAGAATTGTTATATGTGGAACATATGTCATCTCTCAGAAAGACCATCCTTTTAAGAATCTGTTGTTGCTTTTGATGTGTCATGCTGTCATCAGGAGGTGGAGGGCTAAGCAAACACCTGGAAAACATCCTACATCTTTCTGAATCAGATTCCATCATAAACTTGTGCTTTCAGCATTACTCTTTCTTCAAACTGGTTCTCATAGCTGTTTCTTTCTTGTAGCTTGACAGTCCTGTAGTCTCCCCCAAGAGCCACTCCTTGGAGACACATGGACTCAGATTCCATTTCTAGATCTCCATTGCTTCATCTTAACTCAAAAGACTTTATTTAATTCAGTATCCCAGCACCTCTGCCAATGTTCCATGAATTATGCCTTAAACTGCTGCTTCTCTGTCTACAGAATCCTTATCATTCCTTGAATCATGATCAAATAAAATCTTATTTTGAATGAGCCATGAGATAGCTGGAAGGATTTGGGGGTCATGAATGAGATGCATCAAAGTGACAATGCTGTTGGAAAATGACAAGCATATCTATTGAAAGTATACTATATCCCCTGAATCAAATTCTTAGGCTTTTTGCTTTTAGCACTGCTTTCCCTTTATGGGTTTCTAATGACAATTATATTGGGTTAGTTTCCCATCAAATCAACTGAGGATCAAATTCTGACACCTAGGGCAACCACATTAAATCTTTCATTAGATAGATTAGGTTACAATGGTTGATAGAGAGGGAAAGAAAGAAAGGAGGAGCAACTAATGCAATACAGAATCCGGAGAGAATCAATGCAAGCATTGTAATTTTTGTTACTAGAACATTGACAATATAAATTAAACTAAATCAGCCAACTACTTGCCTAATTTCATGAGGGCTGCTAACTAATGGCAATATAAAAAATTAGTGACTGATACTACCATAAACAATTTTCCTATAATCAAGGAAGAAAAGAGTGAAAAATGAGAATTTCCCAGTTCTGAGTCTTCAGATGATTTGTCTACTAATAGAACTAAAGATACTCCTTTTTTCTCTTTTATCTTCTTTAATTTGAATCTGATTGGTTTTCAAGTGGTAACAGGTGATTTCAAATAGATAATACATTGAAAAACTCACTCACTACCATCACCTCTATTAAGCATTTAACTTTTCCCTGTATCAGTAGAATCTCATTTTAACCGTCAGGATAATCATTTGATTTCACATACCTCAAGAGGTTAATCATGAAAAGGTTCATCATTTAATTGAAAATGAAGTCCAAAAGTGTTACAATACAAACAACCACATCATATATTACATAAAACTCACTCACTACCATCACCTCTATTAAGCATTGAACTTTACCTTGTACCAGTTGAATCTCATTTTAAACGTCAGGATAACCATTTGCTTTCACATACCTCAAGAGGTTAATCATGAAAAGGTTCATCATTTAATTGAAAATGAAGTCCAAAACTGTTACAATACTAACAACCACATCATATATTATATTTACCAGAACAGTATAGTCATAAACTAGATGGCTTCCAGACTATAGCACAACAAACAATGGACAAATCTCCTAGAACAAATATTATTCATCCGAAGGAAGTAGGATGAACATGCACGATTCACAATCTGATCAAAATATGCAACAAGAATAGGTTTTGTTGTATGCAGTGAACAGGTCTACTTAAGATAGTAGAGAATAACAATTCCTATCATATATGCTGGTCCCTAGCACGATCAGAAACCAAGAATCTTGGTTGTCCAGCAATTTGCAGAGCATAAGGGAGAAAGAGAGCTTGAAGTAGAACCTCATCCTGGGATCAAAGACATGGACAGCAGAATTCCTTCAGCAACAACCTGTATCATCCTGCCTTCACTGGAGCAAAGCTTCCTCCATTCCCCTCAGGCTTTTGCCATATTCTTTTCTTATTTCCCATAACCGTTCTCCAACCTCTTTCATAGCAGGACGATCGGCACGTGTTGGAGCAGCACATTCAAATGCCAGATCAAGCATCTTGCTGACTATCTCATCGTCAATTTTCTCCTTCAGTAGTGGGTCCAATATATCCCTAACATTTCCTTCACTATGTTTCCTGAAGGCCTGTGACAGAATTGAATAAGATCATTAAGGAGAAAAACATCCTGTAAGAATCCATCTATACTAGCTCAAAGCTTCATCTTGAGTTTGTCTTCCATTGTCAGAACAGAGGAGCAACTGAAATTAAATTACTATAAGCAAAAGAACATAATCCAACTAAATTAGTTTGTCGATGGCAACATAGTGTATTCTTGTTTGGATGTGGGAAGACATGAATAGCCTCGTCATCTGAGAGGCTCTAAAGAAGTTAGATAAAAAATTACTATATATTTGCAAATACCCTTATGATTCACAGAAGGAACCACAATAGATCAGAGTAATATAAACCATGGTCTGCCATACCGAAACGTACCGCCCGTACCGGGCGGTACGTACCGGTCCGATGGGTTTTTGGTACGCGGACCGCCCGCTACCGGGCGGTACGCCCCAAAAACCCCCGTATTGGGCGATACGGGGCAAAATCAGGCGGTAACGGTCGAAATTTCGACCGTTACCGTCCGGCACCACTCGGTACCGCCCGGTACCACTCGGTAACGGTCGAAATCGACCGTTACCGCACTGTAGCAGTGTTACAGTGTTCCAATGGTCAAGTTTATGCGCGGAAGGGGAAGGGGAAGGGGAAGGCAGTGGATGAATATGAACAAATACGACAGAGCATACATGATATAGACACAGAAAGAGGCTCATCGTATTATGGAGAATCATACGGGCAACAACAATATGGTGATAGTTGGTCATCCTTCTCTGAGCAACAATATTATACAGAACAGCATCAATATATGCCTCAAGAGCTGTCTCGGACAAATATGATTCATGACGATCAGTCTACGATCAGCACCACATTGATGCATCAATGGCACACGGTGTATCAATACACTATGTATTATGACTCGAGTCTGATGGGCTAACTAGCCTATCAACTTTGTTTGGTCTAAACCACTGACCAAAATGCTTAAGCTGAAGTTGATAGTAGTACACTCATTAGACCCTTATAAGCCAATCTTAGTCTTGCCCACTTTCGATGTGGGACTAATCAGGGATGTTACACTATGTCATGGGATCAATTTCATGATTGAGTCCAACAAACGTATCATATTGATATGTATCGGATCGAGGACCCCGATCCACCACCCGTGGAAGCCCGTCGTTCATTTTGGTGGTAGAACAACAATCAGGTATATCTAGATATGTGATAATTTATTTCATTTGAATTTTAGAGTTTATATTGTAACAAAATAATCTAACAATTCAACTGATTTTTCTGTAGATATTTCAATCTATAACGGGCTGAAATATGAACCTCGAACAAGACTACCTTAAGGCCTAAAAAAGATATGTGATACTATTTTTATATAATTTATATTGATTTTGCTAAACTTATACTATTACTATATTTATTTGTAACTTGAAAACCCTATCCTAACTTTTTTTTTTCTAATTTTCAGGTATTTTGGAGGGATAAATCGGTAAAATCGGGTGTACCGCTCGGTACACCTCGGTATACCGGTCGGTACACCCGTACCGTACCGTACCGAGCCCGGGTCGAAACTCCGATACGATACGGTATGGCGGACCTTGAATTATAAACTTTGGAAAAGCAATTTACTAAATCATTCCAAACTATCAAGATATTTTAATTTAGTTTGGAATCTTCATTGCCAGGATATTTACAAAGATACAAAGCATACAATTTCACAGAATAGCAATCACCATATCAAGAAAAGATTTCAAAGAGAATGGACTACTGATGCTTACCCATCTCACAGTGATTCTTTCATCAACATTTCTTTTAAGATCTATTGGTCGCCTTCCAGAAATAATTTCTATGAGCAAAATGCCAAATGAAAACACATCGCTCTTAGGAGTGAGTTGATAGGTCCTCAGGTATTCTGGATCAAGGTACCCAGCAGTTCCTTTCACTTTGGTTGAGATGTGAGTTTGATCTGTGTCTGATGGACGACTCCTTGCAAACCCAAAGTCGGAGACCTTAGCTCTGTAGCTTTCGGTCAACAGAATGTTTGATGACTTCACATCTCGATGAATTATCGTCTTTTCTGTCAACAAATCAATTCTCGTCAGCACATGTTAAACAAGCATAAATACTAGACAACTAGCATGGTACTAAACCAAAAGGCATGACTACATTTAGATAACATGGGTATCTTTGAGACATTGACTTCATCACCGTTCAACTAATTTGTAGAAATTAACACCATGTGCTTTCACACAGGCAGATACATGAAGCACTCATGAATATTGTGAAAAAGAACAGCTGTCAGTAACTAGGTAGATACTTATTTCATTATTTGTGTAATGAGCATTTTTTGGAGCAGAACTTAAAAAGGTATAAAAAGTTTGTGGATTGGTTTGTATAATATTATGCTGCTCAAGAATTAGAAAATTTAGACCTCAGCCTCATACATGACAACCTCACTGCAGAATGAACAGAAGCAGGCATCATCATTCTAACATGCAAGCCTCATCATATTTAACTGATCCTGACCTTATAATCATAAACTATAAACTGTTAAAGCAGCTTATCTCTAAATAATTGAGTTCTAATGTGATGCCCTACATGACACACCGCTTTCATCCTAAGTATCACTAATATTTACATAAATAAAATACAATAAGATGTGAGAGACCATGCCTTCCTCTTCTCCTTCATGCCAGAACGTACCAGTGTACCATATATCTGTACACTAGTACATACTGGTCAGGCCCAGAAAAGAGAAGTATCTGTGTATTAAAGATTAAATTGCACTTGCAAGTAACCATATGAATCTCTTAAATCTGTTTGTAACTAACGGATAATAAAGCATGAAAATAAGCGATATTTTAGACATTAAATAAACAAGCATAAAAAGAAAAATCAATATTGAAGCCTAACCTGCATACAGATGGAGATACGTCAGAGCATGAGCAACATCAATAGCAATTTCTAGACGTTGATTAAAGTCCAATATTTTTCCATATGAACCTGAAAATTTGAGAAGATTGTATCATACCCCATCTTAAGTGAACAACACAAGGACGAGAATTTAAAGCTTACCATCTAGATGCTCCCTCAGGGTACCATTTGGAACATACTCTGTAATTATAATGCGTTCATTTCCCTTATCAGTGTAACCAAGCAACCTTACTAGGCTCCTATGCTCAATCTTCGCAAGCAGTTCAACTTCATTGCTAAATTCATCTTTCAAGTATGAAATCCGTTCCTATTCAAAAGCAATTATCAGAAGAGCACATCCAAATAATATCAACGGAAACAAACTTTTCAAGATATGCTTGGTTGTGCTGCATAAATCAGAAGGGCCAAATACTATACAGTCGCATAGCACAACTTTAAGATCAAGCAGAACTTTTAAAATTTCTAACAAATTAAATCAAATAATTTTCTTTCTTAAGTAAAAAAGAGCATTCTGATGCATGAGTTTTCCACCAATGTGGTGTCTATGAATGGTCACATGGCAGCCTTACTCCTATGTTTGGAAAAGCTATTTTTGAGACTAATTAATCGATATCCATGTTGCAAAGCAGCTAATGATCACACTCACATATATATACCTAAATGCATGGACTAAATAACATATACATCATGGATTGAGACCACAGGGCATATAAGTACTACAGTATATTTCTAATAAACCAAAAAATTGCTTCATAGGAACACATGTATAGTGGTGCTAAGTGCTAACAGCCTACACTGAAAAATGCACAATGCAATATTTGGAAATGGCTAGAAAGCAAAACATCTTCACTATATCATCATGTTTGCAGGACTGGATGCCTTGACATCAACTACTATGCAAAAGAGAATATTATGTCTGTCTTACAAGTCATAACTCCTGATCCACCTTATCAGTATGCTTGTTGTTCTACAATTGCATGGAATGTATAATCTGTTCTCCTCAGCATAAGGCGCTGCTTGCGTCAATCTTTCGTATTCTCATTTAACTTAAGTGCATGGTAGATGACAACAACACTGGTCTGCCAAGAATTATGAATCTAGAATAGACTTTTGATGATCCAGAGCAGGTTGGGAATTCGAAAACCACTCTGACTATCCCCATTCCCACTGCTAGCACATATTACAATACTTCTATTTGCATGTTCTCTGAACATGAGTGGTATTGAAAAGAAGAGATTCCTATTGGCCAAGAGAAAGGTATTTTCCCATTAACGCAAGTGAGGGAGAGAAACGAGCTAATTACTTCTGCATCTACCTCCAATTGGCCAAGGAAAGCTTATTTTTAATGGGTAGAAATGACATGGGTTGTGCTGCCTCTTATCTTGTAAAAATATCGATAGATCAGGACAAAAAATTGAAACTTAATAGTTAATATTATAAACCAGTAAAAGAATATTATTAATATTATAATAGGAATCAGTTTGAATACATGAGCAATTATCCTTGGTGACTTTGATAAGGCAATGTAAAAAAATATGCATCAAACCAAGGTATGCAATACCGCACCGTACCGGTGTTTCGAGGTTGGCTCGGTACGGTACGGTACCGACATACCGAGCGGTATACCAGGGCATACCGAACGGTACACCAGGGCTTATCGAGCGATTTCCTCTTACTGTAGCATGGTCCGTCCGATAGCGGACAGTCCATGTACCGGTATGCCGTCGGACCGGTACGTACCGCCCGTACTGAGCGATACTATTCGAAATTGCATACCATGCATCAAACTACCAACAGAATGAGTGTTCATTGTAAAGTAAACTAGAAGCCTCATGAAGCATGTATTCTGTTATATCTAATGATATGGCAAAGCATATGTGCGATGCTAAGCGTCATGTTACCTCTACAAAAGCACATACACACACACACACACATATATATGTGTGTATATATATATATATATATATATGGCAATGCATATGTGTGATGCTAAGCTTCATATTACCTTCACACACACACACACACATATATATATATATATATTTATTATTACCTTCTTTGCTCGCTTAATTGCGACAACTTGACCATCGGGCAATGAAGCCTTGTATACAGTTCCAAAACCTCCTTCGCCTATTTTCAGTGAAGGTGAAAAATTTTGAGTAGCTCCAATTATCTGATTGATACTTAGATGAACTGATCCAATTCTGCACGATTGAGGAGACAATGAAAATCGAGATGGGCTAGGAGGCACTCTTGGAGTTGCAGGGATCTTTTCAGAGGCTGTGCTTAGCTCTATAGATGAGGTTATATCCACTGTAACATGTAAAGAAATATAATAAGGACACAAATACAAACATGCTGCCAATGTTTGTTGCCATCGATGGAGCAAATCATAGAAATAGATCTTATGTCTACAAATTAATGATTATATTATCTACAATTAAGATTGTTGCATTTATGTTAATATACTCTCCACAGTATCAACCAATCTGATATAACACCATGTAACAATAGGGTTATCAAGATATTTCGTAAGGATATTCATTATAGGCTTGCATAATAGGTGCCAGTTTAACTGTTGATTCTCTCCCTTCAATATGTTTGTCCATCAAAGAGAACCAAAAGGTTTCCATGTAAAAAAAACCAAACAATTTGCTGATATGTAAGAGAAGAATTGCCTTATCATAATCACATGATATGTTCATTTCTCAACATAAAATGATAGTGTCATCCAGCTAACCAAATTATAAACTTAAGGAATCATCAAGTAAGGTGATTAATATCATCATCATAAGATAATGGAATCACCAATGATGTGATTTAGCGAAACATGAGATAATAAATTGATTATTTTTTAAGATTAGAATATATTATGATTATAATTGACAAGGAAGTTATTTCAAGCATGAAGCACTACTCTCATCCTACATTAGGGGATAGAAGTTAGGAGAAAGCTCAATCTGGAACGTTAAAGCATTGGTATATGAAGCAATGAGCTTATTTAGCAGATGATAAAATGATAAGCATAGTCTCTTGTGCGAGATTTAAACCACAAAGGTGAAGATGAGGTTTTTTATTGATGATGAAGAACAAATTAAAGTTCAGGTCAAAGAAGGAAAAGTTCAGACAAGCTATTTAGAAACATCATTGAGAAAAACTACTTTCTAGGACTTCTTAACTTCAACATGTAAACTCTCCACTGCACTGCATGACTTCCGATCAATAAAAACTCCAGTTTGCATCTACATTAATAATCACCTCAAATCCACAAGTTGTATAAAATATAGATGAATAAGGTAACAAAATAAATCCAATACAAAGTTGATATTAGATATACAATCTCTAGTCCATAATAGAAATAAGCTAAATAGTGAAAACGCATCCCTCATGACATGGAAATGTGGATGCAATTCCTGGATTGCTTGCGGTCCACCAAACCCGCATATATTGAGAATCATTTGTTAACTGCCATTCATGCCAGATATGATTTAAATAACAATATCAAGGGAAGATGCTAAATTCCCTATATCACTTCTTCATGTCTCACAGCCACATCTCACTCAACAGAATGGATGTTTTTATGCATAATATCTTGCTTTTAGACATATAGTAACTTCCATGCCTCTTAAAGTAATACATATGCTTTTCAACAGATAATAATCTGAGCTAGCAAAAAGAGCTTCTAAAAAATTTTGGTGTCATCACATGCCTACTTATATATAGTTATATTGAGGATTAACCATATATGAAGGAAAAAGACCATAAATCAAGTATATATTCAATGCACCTGCAAGTAACATTAAGTGTTAAGGTTGCTAAACTCAAAACAACATAAAGTAGATAAATCAGAAAAAAAGTTTTTATACTTCACTCACTTGAATTCTGCTGCCTATCTAGAACACTATGTTCACTTTCTTCCTTTCTTTTAGCGTGAAAGCAAGGGCAGAGGACACCACAACATAGGAGGAGCATTCCTGGAACAGCGAGAGGGATATTTTGTGGTTCTGAAGAAAATGTATACTCTCGCTTTTCTTCTTCTGACAGACCCTTTTTGCCTGCTTGGATAAGGGTAGAGACATTTTCTGATAACTGTAACAAGGTTTTCCTCCCTCCTAGTTTGAATGAGTCCGCTGCAACAGACCATAAAAACATAAAAAGCATTATGCATGCTGATTCAGTGAAAGACTAAATAAATCAAAATAAGACAAGGAAAGTTTAAAGGGATGAATATTTACATTATAAGCTCTAAAGAATTTTTTTCTGTCAAGCATTTAAACTAGTGAAAACACAAAAAACTAAAGAAAACTAGACGATTAACTCCGTGAAATGGTAACATTTTCGTCCACTAATAATCCAACCAGATTAAGTGCCCTTAGATATGTCCTCAAGCCCATTACAAGTTGGTGCATAGTTATAGTACATGGCCATACATGCATAATCCAATCGGGCAACAAAACATTCAGCCGCAGAAGAATTACATTCCCTCTACAACGTACTGCAGGAAGAGGTAAGCATGAACACAATATAAGATACTGATACAAAATGATCCATTTGACAATAAATTACCAGGGGAAGTATTGCAGTCGACATGAATTAATGCAGTGAAGTCTTGATTGCAGTGCTTCTCTCCTATCATTCGCCATGATTCCACACTGGAACCACAGGCGAAGCAACCATTCTTGAAGTAGGATTCAAGTGCCTCACAGATCCAAAAAGGATCTTCGATCCACCGCCCATTAATTGAGAGTTGGTACTCATCCGACGATCCCAAATAGCCAACCTGATCATATCCACATACCTCCAAAACGGTCGGAAGCGAAATTGAAACTGAAACCAATCCCCGCGAGAATCGTGTTAGAATCAACAGAATCAGAACCAAATAAGACATATCCCTAAAGAAAAATGTCATTTCGAGCTCCAATCTTGCCTCCGCAGATTGGATAAAGTCCACCTCGGAAGACCCAATAAAGAAAAAAAAAATCAATTGCTAGCCGCCATAACCCTCTCTGAAAGATCTCGCCTTTGGCTCCGACCAAGTTCTCACACGCCACGCAATGTCTAGTTCACCAAACCAGTTTCAAGAAATCGGACGAATCAACTAAAAGATATCTCGGAGACACAAGATCGATGCGCCTAGCAAAGAATCAGAACAAGGAAAAGAATCCAATGCAAACCCGTTCCCCTCCCTATAAAAAGCCCACTTCAAAAGGCCAAAGAATTAAGGTAAATTTTGGGGGACGCCAACGCGAGAAGCTACGAAGAAGACGAGAGAGGAGCTGATCGTAGCCGCAAGCGCAGAAGACAAGAAACCGTCGGCTACGTCTGGGTTGAGCGTGGTGGAAGCAGATGAGCTGAGTGACGATATCATTGACTTCTTTGGCTGGACGGACGGCTCCGAGCGAGGGCGAGATTTGGCGGTATTGCGGAGATATATATAAATATACATTATATATCTATATATATATATGTAAAATCATGTAATTATTTCTCCAAAGTTAGTGACAATTCAAAATATTATTAATAACTTTGAAAAATATTATTTAAAATAAATAATTTTGATTTTGTAATTTAGTTTACCGACTTGGAAAAATATATTTGATGATGTTGTTCTTTGGAGATGAATGGAGCTCAAAATATATTTTTCGGAGATATAAACTCTCCGACAAATATGTGATTAAAATGACTCTCGATAAACTTTATGACATGATTGCCCAGCTATTAAAGAACTTGTCTTTAATTATCTCCTTCGATCATGCCCAAAATATCTCTGGGAGCTGCACAATGGTCCCAAGTCATCGACTGATACGTGTGAGAGTTACAAGGCATTATTGCCACCGTGCAATGATGGCATCTTATTCTGGCTTTACTTTAAGATGATTACCACGGCCAAGAAGATAATAATGATCCATTAGATTAACTGTTAGTTGTCGGTGAGAAGACTTCTTCTTCACTTCGCGGATTGATTAGAACTGAGACAGTTGTTCTTGAGAAAATTACACCTTCACAAGCGATTGAGTTTTTTTATTTATTTTAATCTAGTGTTTTTATTGATTTTATGCGAGCATAATATAAAAAAAGTACTTAATACTCATATTTTTATAATTATTATTTTTTATTAGATCCTAACTTATTTATTAATAAAAAACAGTTTATATGTTATTGTTCTTCTCTATACATAGATGATATGATCATCATTGGTAATGACAAAATAAATATTTCAAAGTTTCATAGTGACCTTTCTTTGCAGTTAGAAATGAAAGTTTTGGGAGAGCTTAATATTTTTCTTGATCTGATAAATATAAAAGAAAATAAAATTAGATCTAACAATATTATGATATCTACTTTGATTGTTGTTTATAAAAATAAACTTTATCTGATCTATAGGTGTCCCAGAGATATCAGATATCAATATGTAAGGAGAAACTAGATCCTTCTTCTCTCTTCTTATCATTTCACAATACCACTTAGATTGACGATAGTTAGGGAGAAGGGTTGAAAGATACTATAATCCTTCAATCGAATTCTTTATGAGATACTTCTTTTTAGTCCGTAAAAATTTTATCTATTTATAAGTGAGAAAAGATGATTTAAAATAAATTATTAGGAAAATTCAATAGGACCACATGATCTAAAACTTTCATCCTCCGAGAATCTCATCCATCCTCTATTACTATTCCAGATTAGAGAAGCAGCTGTTTCTTTAAATTAGATGATCACGCTGACATCAAAGACAAGTCAGCGAGGATCGGAAATAAATACCTGTCACTTTCAGGCATACACAATGAGAGCTGATGAAGAAGACATTTGACTTCTTGCTTGCGGCAAACTACGCGTCAACGCAAGAAGCAAAGTTGAGTCCTCTGTTAATGGCTGCCATGCAGAATTGAAGCCAACCTAATCTAGTCTTCGCAAGTCGCTGGTTGACTTTGACCAGACCTGCAATGTTCAGGCCTTAATGCAAGCCCGTCCCTCTGGTGTTCCAGCTGTTGTAACCTTATCAAAGGAACAAGAAAGGATGATTCTTTCTTCTCCTAGGTGGCGTGGCAGTGTCGTAAGTGACGGGGACCGCCTTCTACGTGACCTGGATGCCGGTGGACCGGTGGAAAACCGGTCGGTTCGATGTCGCCGGCCACGGCCGCGAGATACTCCATGTGTTGGTGATCGCCGGCGCAACGCTGTCGACTTCAGAGGCCCAAAGTGGCGAGCAGAGTGGGGTCTGTGATGGGAAGGTTTAGGAAATAATAATCCTAAAATAATAAGCAAATTTGATTTTTTTTTTCTAAAAAGAAAATTATTTAATTTCCTGAACTTTATTTTTTTCACTGCATATTTTTACTTAGTGTAGATTATATGTTCAAGAAAAAAGTAGGACATAAAAATCTTGATTAAAACACTAATAAATATTACAATGATAATTTAATTATCTTGAGAAAAATCTCGTCCTACACGTGTGAATTATCTGAGATTTTTTTTTATGAGGTAGTTTATATTGGATTTTGAGTCCATATCTTCAGTTATAATGTTTTCGTGAATGTGCACTAAATAATCCATTCAAAAATATATTCATAAATCAATAAAAATAATTATTTCAAACATTATTTTTTGTATATAATTTTGAATATATTAGATATGATATTTTTGAATAAGTTTATAATGTTTTCATAGAGAAATAAAAAAAATATCGTAAACTTATTTAAAAACACTGTAACTAATATAAAAAATCTTATTATTTGCTTATACTTACTCCTAAATCAATGAGGATAATTATCTGAAACTATATTAGTTTTGGTTAGATTTTGAGTCAATTTAACTTAATTATAATGTTTTTAATAGACACAATATTTTAGGGGAGATGTCAAAAATAATATAAACTCTATTAAAAAATTATAAATCTTATAGGGTGTTTGGGCAGGAAAACTATGTGAGAACACAGTTGGCAAAAAAGCACCTTTCGAGAAAAACTAAAAAAAATCTTTTTCAAGAAATTATCCAAGTAAATATATTAATTATTTAATGTATGAATCGAAAACATTTACAACTCTATCAATGAAGTCTAAAAGTACGTGGAAAAAAAATTGTACAAGAAACATCTTTTCGATAAATTATATTTTTTTTGACGTTATATATATATATATATATATAAAACAAAATTTCTCAAAAATTTTTAAGATTTTTTTTATAGAATATTATTTTTTTTCTAAAGATGAGATTACCTTTGGCTACCCCACTATAACCTTCTCCTCCATCACCCTGCTATCTTATCAGTAATGAAAATAATAGAAGATAAAAATAATTATTGAAGAAATTTTATTGAAGAAGTAAATAAATTTTATTGAAGCAACTTTAGTTTGAATATATTAACATATCCTTCTCCTATTTATATATTTATATAGATTAGGAGAGAAAATTTTCTTCGTAATTTTCCTCAACATAGTAGAGAGATTTTCTTAGTTAGGAATATCTTATCTTCTATCAGTCAGGTCTTATTGTCCCCCTCTACCATCGCCCTCGGTTCCATCAAAACTTTGTTGATGCAGAGTAGTGAGCTGAGCTTATCGAAGCTTGACGAAATGAGACTTGAGAGAGAGTTATTATATAGCTCAATTTGGACAACACTAGAGAGGTTGGTGAGTTTTGAGAGCCCGATCGAACGATGACGGGATATCGCCAAAGAGATTGCAGTCGATAAGCTTGAGAATCTCGAGGTTGTAGGAGAGGTTGAGATGACAGAGTAATGAGGTTGCCCAGGAAGGTGAGGACGGTGGAGGTGAGTTGGTTCGCGACGAGCGAGAGCTCCTGGATGGCTTGGAAGTGATTGGAGGAGGGTGGGATGGGTTCGAAAAAAATGTTATCGATGAGGTTGAGATGGGCAAGTGATGGCATGACAGTAGTGAGAGTGTCGAGAAGTGGGCGGACGAGGAGGTTTTGGGAGAGGGCGAGGTGAGTGAAGGTGGCGCAAGGGGCAACAGCAGAGTTTGGGAGGGAGGAGTTGCCCGAATGGTTCGTTTTATCGCCCATTTCTATCCCATATTGACTGTCCGAGCAGGTGATGTCGATCCGATTGCAAGGAGCGGTGGCCCCTTTGTCGAGTGATTGGTCCACGTCAATAGGGCTTAACGTACGTGCGTTGTGTTTAACGTGCTTGACGTCGGAAAAAAAACAAAAGGTTGTGTTTTACAGAAAATAATGAAAAAGAATTTGTCCATATATAAAAGCCGCCTAACGTGCGTTGCACGAGCCAAAGCATTGATTATTTTTCAATTAGCTGAAGCTTTGAAGACGATTAGTTACGCTGCGGGTGAAAAGAAACGAAACACCGGAGAGACGACCGAAGCGAAGACGGTTTGGTGGCGTTGCCTTTCCAAACCCAGCAGCGATACCCACTGCGCGATCGCCCCGTCTCGCTCTCCTCTCCTCCCCTCCTCGATCCGATCTCCTTAACTAGCCTTGAACCTCGATCTTTCAATCTCCCGCGGGAGATCTGCGATGCCCGCCAACAGCCCCCCGAAGCACCGACACGATGGGACCTCGCCGTTGCCCCTCGGCATGGACTGGAGCCCTCCCCCGAAGCGCTGGGTACGCACGCCCCCCTCCACCTCCTCGGATCTTCTTCATGAGTAGATGCCTTCGGCGCTGAAATCCTGGGATTTCCTGTGTAAATTTGCGCCCGATAAAGCGAATCTGACCTATCTGATAGGCTTTCTGCTTAAAATCTTCCATCTCTTGGGTTCCTTTCGTATTATTTAGGGTTTGAATCGTGGATCATGCCATTTTTCACTCAATTTGGTGGTTTTGTTAGCTTAGATGAATTTTGTTAGACGATGAAAATGTGATTAGATTCTGAGTTAAAATCGCAAACTGATTTTAAAGTTTGAACACTGTCATGAGCTTGGTGCTTGCTAATGATAAACGTTACTAGATCAAGGACGAATGCGGCATATATATCATTTTTCTTTAATTTGCCTTCTACAGTCATCATAGTTGGTTACTGTTATAGTTAATAATCTGGAGGCCATTGCCGAGGGGAATTGGATAAAATTATGATGCTTACTATCATCTTAAATTGTGTCCATACCGGTCAGCTAACATGCAAGCAGTAAAATGATTAATATAATTGAAACTGCACAGGTATTAGACTTAGGAAAGATGTGGATTGTGACCTTTAACAAGTACAACAGGATGACGATGTATAGAAAGAAAGAAAAACCAGCACAAAAGAAATGGAAGCCTTCACCAATAAAGAGAATAGAAGTTTTCTGGACTTACGTGATCTCTCCATCTGCTTTTAAGCACAAACCACCCAAGTATACTGAGAGTTAGAGACCTCTTGAATGCATTTATTTCTATTTTTCAAAAATTTCACCGTTAAATGCTCCAAGCATCTTCAGTCTCACATGTTCTGGTTCTTATGAGCTCAATAAAGTTAAAAGTATCATCGGTACAATTACTCAGTGATGAACCTATTATCATAAGCCATAAAGATGCAAAGAGATCAAGCAATTAACTACATCATGTTCTTTGCTGCTTTAATAAGTATGCTTTCCTTGCATTTATTACTTAAGGATGGCAATTAGTGAGTGATGCTTCAGCATTCTCCCTATTGCTTAACTCCAAGCTTCCTAACTTATGTTAGTTAGCACTTTCCCACTAGCATTTTCAGCTAACGAACCTTGGGGAGTAGCTTAACCATTTGGACCATCTAACTTGCTTGCAAGGTATTTAAAGACATTCCATCGTTGTGGATGCACTTCATGATTGATGATCCCATGAGATGAAATTTCTGCTACTAATTATCATGGATGCTTGATTTTACTTCACTGCATTTTTGAAGATGTCCATAACTCAACTTCTAGTGTTTCTCATTAATGAATATTATCATTTATTCATTCTATGTTGGAATTTCCTGTTTACTTTGCTTAAGAGCATTATTTTTCTCTTACTGTAATTATGATATTACAATCTAGCCATTAAAATTAATTTATTGGATATTCGATCCGGTAAAAGACTTTGCAACAAAGAGATCATCAAAGTTTATATGTATATTTTCAGACAACTTGATTTCAGATAGTTTGGACAGTATGGCATGTTGTTGTTGTATTATGTTTTTCTTCATAAGACCATGAAGTTTGAATGAGTATGCCAAGCGTATCATGCTTCTTTATCTTGCATTATTTTCTGGATAGATATGATCCTGATGTTGTGAAAGAGAACATTGTATCTCATCAATTTGCTGTTATCTTTACTATGAGCTCGAAAGTTCATATTATCTTTCTTTCTCAGTTTGAACAATGTTATGTGCTCAATCCTTTAATTAGAGTGTTTTTCCCTTGGTTTAAACCTCACATGCTTTCAAGCTCCTTGGATGAATCAGATTGTATCATCAAGCAGCCTAAATTGCCTTTCTTTAGTTTTTTATTCTATGAAACTCATTTATAGTTCTTTTGGTTTTTTCATACTTGCCACTTATTGCCTGATGTTTAGGATACTTAGTTTCTTTAATGTCTAATAATTTCCCTCCTATCTTTTTTAATGTATCACTTTGTAAGTACCTTTTTCTAAGTGCCTTGTACCTTATTTTAAATAATTATTTTAGCTGAAACTCTCTAGAAGTCTTCTGAATTGTATTCAGGCAAGTTCATATTTTGTAAACTTGTTTTTTCATATTACTGATCTTCTAGGATAACTAGCATTTGTTTTAAAATGCCCAATCAAAGTTGGTTCATTTACTTCTTTGCAGGATGGAAGAAATACTATATGGCCACACAATCCTCAAACTGGTTGGAGTTACTGTGCCATGATTCCTTCTTGGGTTGTTCAGACAGAACCTGGAACATCTCAAGAAAGCTTCTTAAATCCTATTGTTGTAATAATCTTCCATGCATTGTCATTGCTCTTCAACTCTCCATGTCAAATGCACTTTTGTTGGTGATGACTAGATGTAATAATCGGATTTGAAGTAATAGTAAAAGAAATTCTTCCTATGGAAACAAATTAAAAGATGATGAATTTAATGTCTAATTTTTGTTGTATTCATTACTGAGAGTGAAATTCATATGATGTGTTAAATATATGGGAAGGACAAGTTTGCTTTTGCTAGCCTAGGTTGGGATACCTACTCACGTGTGTATACCTATAGAACTGTAAACTTGATAGGAAATTCTAACTACCTTATCTTTTTCCATTTGCTTCTCTTCTTTTATCTTATTGTATGTCATATTAGTCAAGCTGTCCTTAATTAAGTGCAACTCTGAAGATTTAAGTAGTACTAGTCTGCAAGAATATGCTGTGTAGTTTGAATGTCAAAGTTTTTGTTCTATCTTGTAAGAAATTTTTTACTTCTGTGTGGTTCTATTAGCACTTTTACTTAAGACAACTTTTGTTCTCAGTGGAACAATCATGATCCATGTTCTGATAATTATTTTGTGGATAAAACCTCTTCATTTACTATTTGATACTGAAAATCTAGTTGCTTTTAACATTAGTAAATGGCAGTTTTACAGGATTCATGTGGCAATACAATCTCCAGAAGGGGTTAGCACCAGCCATGGATTATTACGAAGATTCAGTGACTTCTTGACGTTATATTCTGCTGTACGATAAATTTGATTTAATCATCTAATATAAAATGCAATTCTGTATGCTTTATTCTATTTTTTGTTTGTTAGACAAACAGCCAGTTTCTTTTTCAAAGATATAGAGTTTGCAGAACAGTAAGTTGAGGAAATCAATTATGAAACACCATTCAAGGGGATATTAGGAGATGCAAGGTAGGGATATTCACGAGGGCAAAAAAATGATACCACCTTAGGAGGTTCTTATTTTAAAGAGCAGTTAACATTTAGATCAATCGTGTCATTGAAACATAGATAAGGTGCGCTTAGAGAAGTTCACTCATAATCTGATATTGTAATTGAAAACATCAGGTATCATGTTGCTAGATAATTTCCATTAAATACATCTAAAGACTTCACTTATAACAACCATGTTTCTGATATTATGAGAAATTGCACGTCATTTTCACCTTATTGCCATTTCTCCTGTGGAAAGCTTGCTAGAAAATTACATTAACACAGATCAATTCAGAATATGTAATTTGCAGCTTCAGCTGTGGAAGCTGACTGCCACATAATGGATTGACTTGTAACAATTTATTCAATCAAAATTCTTTCAACTTGTTATTTTTATAATGTTAATTCAAATATAATAGAACTTATGTGTTACTGACATAACTTTGTGTTGCTATGACCCTGGATGCAAGATTCTAAATACTGGTGTACTGTTCGATATTTACTGGTCCAACTTAGCACGAGCATGCAGACTATGACGATTTTGTCTGATCCACTTCAAATTTATTATTATTATTATTTGAATCCGGACAGCTAAAGACAGTTGTTGACAGTCTTAACAGTTGTTGGCTGTCAACAGATGGTAGAAAAGATTAAGAAAATAAAAAACACTCTGGACTGAGAAGGGTGTTGGATGATGCTCTACAGATTAGGATGTTGGACACTGTTGCTGAAACCTCTGCCTCCTGTGTCTTCTTCCTTTGCTCGGTTGTAACCTCTGTCTATGTCACTGCCATCTCAGCATTTACCTCATCCAATTGCTGGTATTGCTCCTCGTATTGTTGCCACCGCATCTTCTCCTATGGTATGCAAATCCATCCTCTCTTCCTCCTCCTCCTCCTCCTCCTCCTCCACTGCTCCTTTCCTCATTCTCATCCTCCTCTGCTCTTCTCTCTCACCTCCATCCATGCTGGCTGGTATGAGAGTGTATCATGTGTCATCATGCTCCATGTACCAGGGCCCAGACCAGTCAGCCCAGATTTTGAAACCTTGTTTGGATGTTAGTTAGATTTTACACTTTTGGAAATTTTGTACCATTATGTTATGAGTTTATTAAAGATGTTTTCAATGTGTATTAATGACTTTAACTCTGACTATTATCACTTCATGTATCTGGTGTGCAGTCTGTGTATATTGATGCCTGTGGGTGATATACTTCTTCTTCAAAATTATATCATCGATGTTAAAATTTTGCTGTTGTTTCCTCTTGTGAGAATGAAAATCATGCGACATGTCTGTGTGATAACCTATTTCATATGCTGTTTTATGTCGAAAGCTCAATATTAGGTATTTTCTGCTCTTGGATTGAGGTTTAGTTGGTCACTTCTCTATACACATCTTCTTTTGTAGCTTAAGAAGACATTTCCCAGAAAAGATATTCCCTCTGCCCCTCCAAAGCATGCTTTTTTGAGAATAAATTCAAGCCGGATGCTCCTAGAAGAGGTATAAATTTTGATCCAATGATTTCTTTTTCCTATGCTGGATTCTGCTTTAGTTGTCAAATCTGGACAGTTCATATATCACAACTTCATTTAGATCCACTTTTGTAGTTGATGGCATTATTATGCTGGTACATGGACTGAACATGTCAACAAGCATGTTGTAACTCTTCCTTGAATTTTGCAGACAAACATATCCTACTTTTTTAAATACCAGGCTAGAAATCATTGTATTCATTGAGTTATATCACAATGTTAAGGCACAACACAAGTAATAAAATGTATGTTAGAGGATTTGATCAGTTCTAGTTATCTACATGCATTACGCTTGTAGTCTGATAATTTGATCAGTTTTAGTCACTTACGTGCAATAAACCCAACTTGCATGCATTGAACATAATATGCCACAATGTTTGTCAGAGGCATTGATCAGTTTTATTTACTCCATCTATTTATCTAATTATATTTTTTTCTTCAACCTTTCTAAGCTGTAAAATGGAAACTGTTGCTGTTTGAGGCATGCATACTTGATGACATAGGATATCTGGAGCTCATTGATGTGGTGCCATGATGCTAAGAAGTAAGGTGATTGGCAGTTTAGGTAATAAAACCTGACAATACAAAAAAGACCTGATCCATGCTAATCCCTTGCTTGTTCAAGTGGTTGTTTGGACACTTACCTGTTTGTTTTTCCTCCTTTTTGGATTTGCATTATAGGAAGTGATCTGAATGATATGTCAGATCCTTTATTCTTTAACAATGTTGAATAATTACTGAATGTCATGATATATTGTTTAGAACATTTTTGGATATGCTATATTTATTGGTTGTTTCACTTTCACCATAGCTAGCTTGAAGCACACTTATAGGTTCAGAAGCCAAAAGGTTTATTAGATATTTGCCAATAGGTAAAATCTTGTATAAGCAATACAAGATACAATATGTATATGGCAACACAGCAATATTTTGTACAATGATGTATATTATGATAAAGCTTGATGTTTGATTTATGTGTTAGTATATCTGTATATGTATATGCGTATCATTATCTAATACATATATACATATCATCATAGATAACAAGTAATTTACTAGCATGCCTAACATAATTATTAAGAAAAAAATTCTAGTGACACATTGCTTCAAGAATATAGAGATGACAGCAAAACCTTTGATAAATCAAGATCATTATTGAATGAATGAGTTATGCTTAAATGTTTAATACAAATGAGAGAGCTGCATATATTATTATATATTCTTCTCATCTAAAATCAAAAGTGTAACTTTTATGAAATATATATTTTTTCACAAGAAGTATATGCCAAATACTTACTTTGAGCAAGTATTTGACATATCCAGGGAGAATCCTACATCATTGTTTTTGACAGGTATCCAATATGGATTCGACAATCAGTTTGAGGTATGTGTCTTTCACAAAATAACTAGGATGCTTAGTAAAAATATAGAAGATAAATATTCTCACTGTCATGATGATTTATTATTCTTTTTTAGTGTTTAGTAAGTTAGTCTTTACAATGACCGTAATAAATCAAAGAAAGGATTTGCATATAGGATAATGTAAAACAGTGAAATTTGCTCCTCGCTGGACAGTATCTTTGCCTCATCTTTTCTTTTCTGAAATTACTTTTTCTTCTACGTTATTAATGATTCTTAAACCGGATAATTTTCTTGCAGAGAAGACAGTCTTTAGAGGAATGGATGGGAAAGCTACTCTCTGATATTGACCTCTCTAGAAGTGCACCTGTGGCAGGTTTTCTTGAGCTAGAAACTGCTGCAAGGTTATGTAGGTTTTACACCTCCACGTTTGTTGGTTCTCTTTAATGAACATGCTTTTCTAATATGGTTGTTCTTTTGTTTGCTTACTAGATAGCATGCTATGCTAGATGGCTTTTGATTCTCTGTAGGTTTTGTTAGCTAAGCTAATTCACCTCCTTGATATAAACTTACTTTCTGCTCACTCATTTTCCTATTCAGCATTTCAGAATGAGAATTGTCAACTTGAAGAACCAAGTTCACCAGCTAATGCTACTGCTGTGGCCCCCTCAGTTCCAGCTAGACCCCTTTTAAGTGCTTCCGTCGCTGATTATTCGGCAGTTCCATCTATATCTCACACTGTTGCATCAGATATCTGTAGTGAGAATATAGATGAAATCTCAGAATTTGGAACTCCGAAAAAAGGGAAGACCCAAGTTTCTGAAGCCAGCACTGAACCTCTAGCACTTATTCATGATCTAGTGTCTTCTACAATAGCTATCGGTGATGATCTCATGGGTGAATCATCCCTGGAACAGCCAGAAGATTTCATTAGGAGTAAGTTGAACCACGGGAAAGAGTACCATGCTCTAGAGAGACAAACGATTGGTGGAAATTCATCCAGAGACAGAATAGAGCCCATATCAGATCAGAACCATGATAAACTTTATGGTCATTCTCGAAAGCTCTCTGCTGAAAGCATTGGGAGTGATAGCAGTTCCATAAGAGGCAGTGAAGTATCAGCTGCTGGGGTCACCAATTCAATTTGGGAGGTATCCCTCGATGTTCCTGATGGTGCTGAAATTCCAAATATCATGGATGCACTTCCTCATCTGAATACACAAGTTCTTGATAAGGCACAAATTGTTCTTCCAATTGATCAAAGGCTTAAACTTAATAGAGTTATTGTCAATATGCAACAAAGATTGGTAACAGCAAGAACTGATATGGAGGATCTTATAGCAAGGTTGAATCAAGAAATGGCTGTTAAAGAATATCTTACAACAAAGGTGCATCTCTAGTCATTACTTGGGATCTGCTTGTCTTTTAGATTCTGGCAGCATAAGTTAATTTTGACCTGTTCTTGTGTCATTAGTACATCAAATTGGTTGTCAGTGCATTTCCTTGTAATGTGGATCCACATGCACTACTTAAGTTAACTATGTATATATAAATTCTTTTTAATATATTGTTTTTATCTCCTTAACTATTCAAATTTGTACAACACCAACTCCAAGTCCTTGTGTTGACACTTTATCAGCATCTGCATTCATTTCACTATCATCGATACTTTTGGATATAGGTCAAGGATTTAGAGGTAGAACTAGAAGCTACTGAACAGAAAGGTACAGAAAACTTGCAACAAGCCATCTTAATCGAAAAAGAGAGAGTCACACAAATGCAATGGGATATGGATGAACTGCATAGGAAGTGTACAGAAATGGAGGCAAAACTTACATCTGAACAGGTGCAATTCTTTCTCTTAACTTTATCATTTACAATATGCCATTACTTGAGTTTTATCCCTCTGGCATGGTTTCACTAATTGCAGAATGAAAAGAATCATGCAGAATCGGAGAAAACGACTGCTAGTGATGAAACAGAACTGTTACTGCAGGAGGTACATTGTAAAGAAGAAGAATTGCAGAGTATGCAGAAATGCTTAGCAGAACTTGAAATGAAATCAAAGGTTGACATCAAGGTCCTTGTCAAAGAAGTGAAGTCTCTAAGGAAGTCTCAAGCAGAGCTGAGGGAAGTGCTGAATCAATCTTTAAAAGAGAAAACTGACCTAGAGGTAGTGTGCTGAAATTCTATTGACAGGACCAAAGTTAGATTACACTCATAAAGGGTAGTGTTGTGCTTTAGGCATGAGTATCCAGTTATATCATACTTGCCCATCTAAGGATGAAAATAAATGATAAGAGGTAACTGAATCATCTTAGTTGAAACTTGAAACTATATTATTCGCTGAATGAAGCAGTTCTTATAGAGCAAATATTTAAGGCAAAACATAAGGTCACAATCAAATTTGGCATCTTCATGTGGTTTTTCTGCAGTACATCCTTCCTATGGTTGCACCTTCAAATTAATCTTGTTAAGCAGTTTTCTTTGATTGTAAGAATTAAAAGTGAATGCGGTTGAATGCTTGTGCTGTTCTCTGAGGATACTTGGGGCTGTTCATCATATTAGAGTAATTTCTTTTAGCTAATGGATCCTTTTCTTTTTTACGTCATCTGTTGGTTATTCATTGCTATTGTAAGAGGATGCAGGATTCGTTAAGTGTTATATATGAGCACCTTTACTTTGGAAGCAGATGGAAGATAACCTTGTCTCGTTTTATTGATATTGTTTATATTTATGTAGGTGCTCCTTTTTTTTGTATAAACGTACACAAGAGTCTCAGGGTCCCATTCAAGTTAAATATGTTCACTATTACTAATGTCCTATTCAACTTAAATAAGCTTGTTATTATTGGTCAGTTGGATAAGTTACCATGTGTGGTAGATTAGGCAGGGATTTTTCTCAAGTTTCTCCTAGAGGCACTAGATAAGGCTTTTTCTTGGCAAAAATATGTTGCAATAGTCCAGCCTTTTGTCCAGCCAACACACCAGTTTTATCTTGTCAATTTGTTTAGATGTCATAACTTGGTAGGCTTTGTCTGTTAAGTGCCTGAGGTGAGCAGTATGATCTTTTCATTGGTTGCTTGCAATGTTACTATTGTGGTCTCATTCACTTTTCTTTCTCTCATAATACTCCCTAGGTCCAGGTATTTCTCTTTAATGCCTTCAAATTAATTGATCTGCTTGCATGATAAATTTGTGACACTTGCTGGATAAGTTGGTATTGCCTTACTAGTTGATGAATTCAACAATCCCTCATATCAGACTGAGATACTGAGATTACATGGATAATAATAAGTCTCACCTAGTCGCATTTTTTACTTGGCTGCTCTCCAGACATTGTAAATTATCAGGTTACCTGTGTTTCTTATTTTCCTTCACTACTGTATTGTGCTTCTACCAATTGCCCAAGACTAATCTCATTTTTGTTTCTTGCTTGATGTTTTCTATTGTGACCTTAGTATTTATAATCAAATACTTTTATGTATCTCCCATGTTTTTATCTAGTTTGATATTAATAATTGTTCTTAATTTCATTTCTAAAGCCAGACAAATAACAAGTAATATAAGAAGCCTAAGATCTGGAGAAGCCATTTTTGCTTATTTCTGTGATTGGCCTATTTTATCTTTCATATTTTATTTTTTTGCTCTTTGTTGAATCAGGTAGTTCTTCATAGAGAAAAGCAAAGATGGTCCAATGCAAAATCAGCAAACGAGAAACTTCTTCATGAATGCAGAGTTCTTCATGATCAGCTTCAAGAGTGCAATGTAAATTTTCTCATGGATGAGGATGACAAATTCACTATTAGTTCTTCACCTGATGATGCTTTAGATCTCCTTGCAACTTCAGATGATCGTATTGGTCTACTTCTTGCAGAGGTATCATTTGACTACACTATGTAACTGTTATATTTTCTAGTTTAGATCCATGCTATTTGGTTCTATTTAATATGAGTAGTATTACTCTCAACTGGTGTTTCATTCCTGACCAGGCTCAACTTCTGGCAAGGGATGATGAAGAATCTCTTTTGAATGTTGTTGATGCCCGAACCAGCGAATCTTCTCAACCTCTGATTGCGGAAAATGGTGATATCTCAATTAGCACAGACAATCAGATAAGAAAAATGCTGACTGATATGTTTATAGATAATGTGAGACTAAGGAAACAGGTAAACTCAGTTATCAGATGTGCCTTGAACACAGTTATAAAACCAGAAGAGAGTGAAGAAAGTCATGAAGTTCCTTCAAGGAACACTGTTCTTAACCGTTTCTTGTAGAGATGAAACAACAAAGGTGTACACATTTCTCTTGAGTTGTTCTGTCTGTGTACTCTAATTGACCTCACTCACGTTCCAATGAGCTGTATATTTTGACCACATGATATATATATCTATCAAAGGGAAGTACAAGGATTTAATTCTCTTCGTCTCGAATACATGAGCTGGAGTTGCTGCTGCAGTGTAGTATTTATAAAGTTGGTGAGTAATGGTTTGTGATGGTTCTTCTCTTCACAATCAGTAAGAAATTTTGAATTGATCTGCTTCAGGTTTCAAAACTTCTGAAGCAGCGAACCCAAGCAAGCTGCAAAGTGCTTTTGACAAGTTAGTGCCTAATCTCCTCATTGTTGCCAATCAGTTCAACAAAGTCTATGTTGCTTTTCTTAGTTTAGAAATGTAAGGAGACTAATTCTTCAGTATTTGGGTACTATGACTTGGTTTGAATCCAACTCATAGCCTCTGGGAACTTTTTCATGGTTAGTTCTCTGGAGCCCAAGATCTCCAATATTGAAAGTTTTCTAGTTTTCTTAATCCTTAAACATGTTATTCATCATAGCTTATATTCAAATATGCATCAGGGAACTACAAAGGCTTGTCAAGAAGCAAATTCCAGTAATTCAAAAGGAAAACCTACAGTATGTTTATGTTTACCTTACCATTATTCATTGTCCAGATGTAGTTATTTAGATAATATATCATATTTTGATCATAGTAGTTGTTATATATCTTTCCATGCCAAGTTTGTATTAGCATATTTGAGCATGTATCCCTTCGGTTAATATCCATCAAAACTTTGTTAGCTATCTGGAGTTAAAAATGTTAATAATTTATAATGTTTAGAGTCCCTTTGTAATTCTCATGCAACTATTTTGAAACGTATTTTCAATGGGATATTAATATTTTTTAGCAGTTTTAATGTCTTTTCTCTTGTAGTCGGAGATTAACAACATGTACATTTTATAAAATTGATTTATATATAAATATATGCCCCTAAATTGGGTTCAATGCATGTATATTTATTTATTGGCATTTTACCTTAGAAAAGTCTTTTATAATTGATTTTTATTGGATGACTTTCCTTTAGAGAAATTATCAGGAGGTTTTTCTTTTAGAGAAATTTATCAGCTTGGATCGATCAGGTTAGTAAACCGATTCAATCCCATTTTTCCTTTTGTCTTTTTATCTCCTTTCCTTCTCTCTTCTTATATTTTTCTACTCTTTTCTTTGTTGTCCCCCCTCCCCCCCCGCCCCCCACCCCCCAAAAAAAAATCGAACCAATTTGATTCAATTTATCTTAAATTTCACATTCAAATTCATAAAAAAAACCATGTAATAAAACTAAAAAGACAAGGATGCAGTTGTTTATTAATGAAAAAAAAATCCTCTTCATAATTTCTCAATAAAGGATCACCCGATAAAAACTAATTAGTAATGTTTTCTCTAGTTAAGTTGTACTATATTTATCTTTGACATCCCGCCCGTCTTCAAAGCGATTACGGGATGTGGTTTCCCACCCGCAGTACGCTTCCAAAACTACCCCTGCCTATCAAGCAACAGGCATCCAAGTGACATTACCAACTTAGGTACCTGCCTCAATATATAAGGAAGCAACAGAGACGTTGTGTGGGTCCCCCTCATGTGGGGCCATAAACGACCCGGGAAAGTTCTTTTTATTCTTGCCACGGAAGGAACATTAATTTTGTCGCCTCATATGTTTGCTTGCGTCCCCAACTCGGAACCCACCTCCGAAATCGAGACGAGGACCCCTATAAAACCCCAAACCCCACTCTCTTTGGTCTTGGTCTCTCTCGCCGAGGATCGATCCTTAGAGGCCGAGAAGGGTTGGAAGAGGTATCGACCAGCGAAGGATTCAGCCCCGAGGACTGCAACTACGAGACGGTTCAGACGCCACCATGCCTGCCGCAGTGGTCTGTGGGAAGAGGTCTTCTTCCATCTTCGAGGATCTCCACCTCCACACCCCTCCCCCGGCATCCAAGAGGGCCCGCTGTGCCTCCGGTGCCTTCCTCCCTACCCCCGCGCTACGGCTCTCCCCCCTTGCCGACCGGGACAACGGTGAAAACAGCGGCGAGGGTACTAATCTGTTTGCGGCTAATCTTGCTCATCTGCGGTCTCTGTTTCCGGAAATGGACCATCAGGTTCGAAGCCACTCCATTCTCTTTCTTCTTTATTGTCCCGCTCTAAATATTGCTGTTCTTGGTGTAGGATGGATTGGTTTTATGAATTCATGTAGAAAGATGGGCTTTTAATCATGTTATACTCAACCTTGGATTTATTCAGCGTGTCGTCAACTTTTCAGCACTCCAACTCAGGATAGTCTGTTTGATTCGGTAGAATTTCATTTATCTCAGCTAATACATTATTAGAAAAACTGTACTGGTTTTGGCATAGTTTTCTGTCCTGAATTCGTGAACCTTCTGAAGGCATCAAGGTCCAGCAAAGTGTATACAGTTAATTGATAATAATTTACCCAATTATAGAACTGAAAAGTAGGTTGACTTCGATTTTGGACCTGGGTTGTGTTTTTCTTTTGTTTTTTATTCTTTATTTTTTTCGTTAAATTAGAACATAATCAGCAGTCAACGGATCAGTGATTAGGTGTGTGCACATTTGCTTCGGGGTGCCAGATTCCTATGCCAGTGGCATCTGTGAGGATGACAACCTCTGAATCACTGTTCTTAGCTGGCACTTGTCTGAGTGATTCTGGAGAAATTGGAGATTCAAGTTTCTTCAGACGGCCGGTGGATTTGGTTTTTAACTGCTGGTTTTGGTTTTAGAATTTAGTTGCTGACCTAAGGAGCCTCAAAAGGCCAATTTGAAGTATACTCGGATGCTGTTAGGCTTTGTCTTTCCTATAATTCTGTGTTCCCTATTTCTATTACAGAAAATGATCATTGAACATTGGTATATGAGTGACAGCCCTGTCTATCGACCCATACTATATTCTTGGTTAAGAACCTATCCTATGTGATATTCAGAAATCAGTTTGTGGTTGTCTCAATCTGTTGCATGTTTGCATATTTCAATAATTTCCTATTGATTTTAACTGTACTAACTTCAGGATTATTTGAGCAAGTCATGAAACTGTGTAAGCTGGGGCATATTGTTGCATATGTTAGCTGATAAATGGTTATGACTTTCTGCAGCTTCTTGAACGGGCACTTGAAGAATCAGGAAATGACTTGGATTCTGCCTTACACAGCTTGAATGATCTCCATTTAGAAACAACAAAATTTAACTTGGATTCTTCTGTTAGCAAATCTGAAATTGGGGTTGAGACAAATGTTCAGCCTTCAACTGAAGGTGTACATGCATCGCAATATCAATGCTTTTAAGCTTCTATTCTCTATTTAGTATCTTTAGTGCATTTCATTTGTTTATTTTTTTATATGTTAACACAGGTTTTTCTTTCTCTAAGTGGACTCTAGCATGTTAATAGAAGATTTGCATTCTTTTAAGTTCACGTTACTATAGCTCTCAATGTTTACAAATGACAAGTACTTAAGAAACATATTGATTCTTTTCTTTTATTGTCTTTATTTGATCAAGTTATAGCAGTATGGGTTCTCTTAAATTTGTGATGTTTATCGTCTGTTTATTTTTCTTTTCTTTATTTATGTCTGTTTATTGCTTAAATTGGTGATAGTCACTCACAAGCTGGTACTTATGGCTGTGTTTTGTTTGGTGGTCGGCACAAGGCAATAGTTTGTGTATGTATTACTCTGTGCACACAATACCACAAAGATATTTGCAATTAGCCTTTTATGAGAATTTGTGTTAATAGTGTTAATCTTACCATGCAAAACTCTAATTATGAGTTTTACTTGTTTTTTAATTATTAATATCTTTTTACCAGAAACTGTTGCTGGGGTTATAATATTAGATTATTTTTTTTCATCTTTTCCCTAAATGTACTCTTTGCTTTGGTGTCACATTATATACACATACTAAGAAACTTTGTTAGTCATAAAGTCAAATTTGCAATTGTTTTGCCATTTTTATTCGTAGAGATCATATACTGTTTAACTATCTCTTCTACATGTCGAACCTTTTGAAATTTATTTCAATAAAACCTTTGGCTATGTTTTGGATATGTGATTGTGATTTGTATGATTTTAACTGCAGTTTTATGCGGCAAATGGCAAACTTAGAATCTGTTTTTATTTTTTTCATAGCCATGATTGTGTCTGTTGGAACCTTGATCAGGTTAAACAGGGTTCATTCAGGCTATCATCCATGATAATTGATACTTAGAATAAATTTGATGATATTTATTGGAACCTCGATCAGGATAAGCAGGCTCAGGTTACCATCCATGATATTTTATGCTGAGAATAAATTTGTGTAATTTTAGGCAAATTATTTTCTTTTTGTTGGGAAAGCAAATTTCTAATTTTTTTCAGGTTACCATCCATGATATTTGATGCTTAGAAAAATTTGTGTAATTTGAGTCAAATTCTTTTATTTTATTTTGGGAAAGCAAAATTCTATTTGTTTTCCTGATTCCATGAAGGAACTAAGCTTGTGAATGTGTTATAATGTTGTAAGGAGATACTCAGTCCTTAATATGCTTACTGCTTTGTATATATTTGATGTTCTTTTCAACACAATGTTTGTAGTCATCAAGATGGTATGCTTCATGATGCTTTCTACCTTTGAACCTCTAAGTAGTTAGTCCAGCAACTAGTTTCATCAGAAATTTGATTTTAAGGATGAACATCCGTATGTGATGCTTTCATGTGGAAACCATTTGTAACTAAATGTCATTTTTTCTGTGTCTTGTTCATGGATAAATGAGGGTGTTCTAAGTTAGCAGATGTGATTATTTGACTTATAAAATTAGTTGAAGAGGTTCTGTGTTTGTCTTTTCGTTTACAAGTATGACATCAAGTTCACATAATTCATGATTAATTAAGTAACATATTTGATTGTAATTCTTCGCTACAGGTAGTATTCCTAGGCAATATATGTCGTGTCTTTTTATCTTTGTAATCAGCTAATCTTGACTTTACCTGGGAAGTAATAAGCTCTATATAAACCATGTATCTCTTTGCTTAATATCTTTGGTAGTTTTCAAGTTATCTCTGTATATTACACACTGATTTATCTGAAGGCTACATGAAATAAGCAGATTCTTTTAGTCTCCTAGCCAGTAACCTGTTATTAAGGGTTTAAATTTTCTGGAATTTCCTTCGGTCTTTTTTTAACTTTCTGGAATTGTCTAGGTGGACTAAATTTATGATTAGCACTTCATGTTCACCGAAATGTGCACCTCTGAGACATGGAAGGTTTATTCTTTTCACCTGACGTATTTGGATATTTGACAGGTGTGATCAACACAAATGGTGTGGATCAAGTTGCTTCAGGTCTATCTGCGGCAGATGTTCTCCCAAAAGATGGATCTGAATGGGTTGACCTGTTTGTGAGAGAGATGATGAGTGCAACTGATATGGATGATGCAAGGTCTCGTGCGTCCAGAGTACTGGAGAGTGTGGAGAAGTGGATAATGGCTCATGCTACAACTGAAGCGCTGCAAAGCTTCCACAAGGTATTTATGGGTTTAGAAATTATGACCATATAATGAGGGATGTTAGGCGGTAGTAGTAAATTATTTTTGCGTCTGCTGGTAAAGGACTTGTGCCAGCAATTTAGCGGTAAATTTTTTTTGGCACATTCACATTTATGTCTCTAGTAATGTTGGTCTTTTGTTTCTTATTTTTGTGTGGTTTTGGTAAATGCCATGTCGTGGTGGAACTATTGCAGAACATTCATGTTAGAAGTTTCCAGTAATGTCTTTCTCCGCATGTATGTCGTAATAGTAAGTGCCAGTTGTAAGATTGATTTGTTTCTTTTTTGGATACCATCTGGACATGGAACAGGAAAACACTAACCTGAAAAATCAGTTGGAGGTGCTGCTTAAAGAGAATACTATTCTGAAGCATGCAGTGGCAATCCAGCATGGTCGCCAGAAAGATTACAATGAGAAAAGCCAGGAGCTGCAGCATCTGAGGCATCTTGTATCGCAGTATCAAGAGCAGTTAAAGACTCTTGAGGTATTCAGATCTTTTGTTTACCTTCATTTTATCATGCCTTTTACAATACTCTAATGAATTCCCTGAATGATGTGTTCATTGGCAGTTCAATAACTATGCTCTCTCGGTTCATCTGAAAGAGGCTCAGCAATGTAACTCCATTACGGGACGCTGCAATCCAGATGTATTCTGATAGAAAGAAAAGATCGATGTACTGTCATCAGTTGTACACGTTTGTAGTTACATACATTAATCCTTTTCAGATTATGTCTTGATGAGAATTTCCAGTGATAGGTGGACTTGTCATAATCATTTTTACTGTACCTAAAAGAAGCATTGACTTTGTGAGGCATCAGCTTAGACAGTCAAATGTGATACAGCCAAATGCATGATGTGTGGAATCCCAAAACGATCTCAAGGGAGAGGACATTACATTATGGTGTCCCTCATTAGCGGGATCGGGGAGGATGAATGTAAACAATCTTTATTTGGAGAGGCTGTTAATGTGGCCTTTGAATCTAATTTGGTTTTTCAAAGTCGTCAAAGTTTATCGTTTGTATCAAAACTTACGCTCTAATCTTTAGATCATTGTTAAATAGTTTATATATGAGTCATTATTTTAATTTTTTTTCCTTTTTTACGGGGACTACTGTTTCGGGTTTGAACATTTAAAGCCGTATGATCCAATCAAACTCCCTATCAACATTCGTGTTCAAAACTTCATGGGCAACAAGACGAGCGGTTGATGGAGCATAAGATTCTACGATCACAGGGGAACACGGATCTCAAAGATCACCCCGTCACTCCTCCACGTAACGCACTGCAAGAACCACGCAACGGTCTTGGTTTGACTGAATCACCCCTTAGCGCTTCAGGGCCGTGTTGTTTCCAAGGAATACGAGAAGCGTAAGGCGGGCCCCATTTCAGGTACTTCAGTGGTTTATTCACACATAGCCGAGTCAGGAAACCAAGAAGAAATCGTCCTCGACTCGCCCGAGTCGGTGTCGAACCGCCACCGCCATTTGGACACCATACCCGATCCGAACTCTTATAAAAATCCCGCAACTCGTTCGCCTTTTACCGTCCGTCATCAAATCCTCCTCCCCTCACTCACTCCGCGACCCAAACCCTAGGACGAGGAAGCAGCGGTCTTGTACCCCTTCGTCCGGCGATTTTGACTCAGTGGTAGAGTTAGAGATGTGGAACGGTGGCGCTTCGTCGTCGTCGTCGTCCTCGTCTGCAGTCCCGATGGCGCCGCCAGGAACGGTGCCAGGGGCCGGGATGCCCCCGCCCCCGCCGCCGGCGGTGCAGCCGTCGTACAGCATCCCGCCTTCTCCCGCGGAGTTAGAGGCGCAGCTGGTGGAGAAGGCCAGGAAGTGGCACCAGCTTAACTCCAAGAGATATGGGGACAAGAGGAAGTTCGGGTTTGTCGAGACCCAGAAGGAGGATATGCCTCCGGAACACGTCAGAAAGATTATCAGGTGCTCCCTTCTTTTCTTTATCTCTAGTGCTATTGCTTCTGATTCCGTTGGGAAGGTTTAGGGTTTCACCGAACATGTGAAAATTTGGGGATTTTGTTCACTAGACTGTAGTGAAAAAAGCTTAGAATGCTTTTTGATCTATAGAAATTGGTACCAATTTGTAGCACGATAGTCATTTGCTGATTTAAAGTAGTGAAATCTAGGCGATATTTCTGCAATCGTACCAGAAATTGTAGTTAGGTTCCTTTTCCTCACCGACCTTTACATGTAATTTTCTATTTTAAGAAATTTTTGGATACATATAGTATCCAATTTCATCTACTTGATTGTTAATAGCTATAGAAGTGTACAGTAGGTTATATTCGTTTGGTACGCTAAATTTTTTATTCAATGGATAAGTTATGTTGCGACACAAGATATATGCATGCGAGTTTAAAGAATAAGTTTTCTTCGATTATAAATACATATACTTCACACCTTTTGAGCACATATGTGTCTTATTTATGGATGTTTATATTGATCATGAACTGTTAAAATAAGAAGTCTTGGATAAAATCTACTTTGATTTATTGCATATGTTGGATTCGTTGCTAGGGAAGTTTCCAAACCTTCATTTCTATATTATAAAATTTATCGTGGATGACATTTTAACATTTAAAATTTCATTTGCACTATATTCTTGCCTTTATAGTTGTCTGGTAAACATAGACATGAAGTTGACGTTTGGGTTTAATTTGTGCTGTTCTCCTGGAGACTTGAACTAGTTTTAATTATTATTTGCATCATAAGTTAGCCTTCATAAGAAAACTGGTTTTCGGTCAATGGATGAGAGCTAGTATCAATTCAATGAACGTTTTGCCCCTCTCCCACTCGTTACAGAGACCATGGAGACATGTCCTCAAAGAAATATCGCCATGACAAACGTGTGTACCTTGGAGCTTTGAAGTTTGTTCCTCATGCAGTTTACAAGTTGCTTGAGAACATGCCCATGCCATGGGAGCAGGTACTTGTACATCTTGTCTTATCTTTTTAAATTTAGGTAATTATTTCTCCTTGATCTTCTAACAGAATCTTTTTTGGATCTAGGTTCGTAATGTGAGGATCTTGTATCATATAACTGGTGCAATCACGTTTGTGAATGAGATCCCATGGGTGGCTGAACCTATATACTTAGCACAGGTATGTAGCATCGATCTGCAAGATATGTTTCTGCAGAATAGCTTCTGTTATAGAGAGCTAAAAATTTCTAGGCTAGCTTTGGAGCTTACTATATGTGTGTGTGTGTGTGTGTGTGGCCCCATTCAGTTAATCTAAGTAGACAAATAAGATAAAGATGTTTTTGATGTTACAAAAAGTTGTTTTGGTATCATATCATGATTCATTCATTGGTAAAGTCCACTCCTCTAAATTATCTTATTTCATGTGCCTTTGTAGTGGGGTACAATGTGGATCATGATGCGAAGGGAAAAAAGAGACCGAAGGCATTTCAAAAGAATGCGGTTTCCACCTTTTGATGATGAAGAGCCTCCACTAGACTATGCTGACAATTTATTAGATGTGGAACCCTTGGAGGCTATTCAGTTAGAACTAGATGAGGAAGAAGATGCTGCTGTATATACATGGTTCTATGATCATAAACCTCTTGTTAAAACAAAGCTTATAAATGGTCCTAGTTACAGAAGGTGGCACCTTTCACTTCCGATTATGGCAAATCTTCATCGGCTTGCAGGACAACTACTTTCTGATCTAATTGATCGCAATTATTTTTACTTGTTCGATATGGAGTCATTCTTTACTGCTAAAGCATTGAACATGTGCATACCCGGTATATTTTTCTTTCTATTATTTTATTTGCATTTATAGATGATGATATTGCCTGCCTTGACATATCAATTTGTTATTTGTCGAGAAGTCGCTTTGATTGTTATGCTGTATCACTTAAATTTGTCATATGATTATGTAATTATCTGCATTCACTTGTTTAGGTATAAAGCTTTTACATATGGATGCATGCTTGAACTGTAATTTCTTCATTGTTCTTTCTCCTATAAATTGAAATCTTAGCTCAGTTCGGTCATCGCAGGAGGTCCCAAGTTTGAGCCATTGTACCGTGACATGGAAAAAGGAGACGAAGATTGGAATGAATTTAATGACATCAATAAGCTTATCATTCGTCAGCCATTAAGAACAGAATACAGGATAGCATTTCCTCATCTGTACAACAATAGGCCAAGGAAAGTGAAGCTTAGTGTGTACCACACTCCCATGATAATGTACATAAAAGCCGAGGATCCTGATTTGCCTGCATTTTATTTTGATCCCTTGATAAACCCAATTTCTTCGATTAACAAGGTTGACCGTCGAGAGAGGAGAGTACATGAAGGAGATGATGAGGATGACTTTTACCTTCCAGATGGAGTCGAACCTCTTCTACATGAGACCCAGTTGTATACTGATACGACAGCGGCTGGAGTCTCATTGTTGTTTGCACCACGCCCATTTAATACGAGGTCTGGTCGAACGAGACGAGCTGAAGATATACCTCTTGTGTCAGAATGGTACAAGGAGCATTGGTATGTTGGTCTTCTGCTGAATTTGCTGTGTTTGTTCCCTTTTATGATTGTTTTTTGTTCAACTTGATTTGCTTCTTGTCTAATGATGCTGCTTCTATTGTTCACAGTCCTCCATCATACCCAGTCAAAGTTCGTGTCAGTTATCAGAAGCTATTGAAATGCTATGTATTGAATGAATTGCATCATCGACCTCCCAAAGCTCAGAAGAAGAAGCACTTGTTCCGGTCTTTGCAGGCAACTAAATTCTTCCAAACGACAGAGTTAGATTGGGTTGAAGCAGGATTACAAGTTTGTAAGCAAGGTTACAATATGCTGAACCTGTTGATTCATCGTAAAAATCTTAATTATCTTCACCTTGATTATAACTTCAATTTGAAACCTGTGAAAACGCTCACCACTAAGGAGCGTAAAAAGTCACGCTTTGGAAATGCTTTTCATTTGTGTCGGGAGATTCTCCGTTTGACAAAGCTAGTTGTTGATGCTAATGTTCAGTTCCGCCTGGGAAATGTTGATGCTTTTCAATTAGCTGATGGTCTTCAGTATATATTCTCTCATGTTGGCCAGCTGACTGGTATGTACCGTTATAAGTACCGTCTGATGCGGCAGATCAGAATGTGTAAAGACTTGAAGCACTTGATTTATTACCGTTTTAATACTGGTCCCGTTGGGAAGGGACCTGGCTGTGGGTTTTGGGCTCCCATGTGGAGGGTGTGGCTGTTCTTCCTTCGTGGTATTGTACCATTGTTAGAAAGATGGTTGGGTAATTTACTTGCACGCCAGTTTGAAGGTCGTCATTCTAAAGGAGTTGCAAAGACTGTTACAAAGCAACGAGTTGAAAGCCACTTCGATTTGGAGCTTCGGGCTGCCGTGATGCATGATATTCTTGATGCAATGCCTGGTAAGTCCATGAACTACATCTTGATTCTTTTGACCACAATTGTACTATGCATCACATTTGTTGGTTGGCACATTTTGTATCAGCTCCTAAATGTTATTTTCTAACAAAATTATGACCTCTTTTTCTCTGTTTGGATAGTTCCCATAATATATTTTGTGAGATAATAAACTAGTAAATATGTATTATGCAGAGGGCATTAAGCAAAATAAGGCAAGGACTATTTTACAACATCTCAGTGAAGCGTGGCGCTGTTGGAAAGCCAACATTCCATGGAAGGTAAAAGAACTTTTTTATCTTTAGCATGCATGTATGCTTGTTCTTTCTTGCTTGCCTCATTCTTCTAGTCAATTTCAGGTTCCCGGACTTCCAGTGCCGATTGAGAATATGATTCTCCGTTATGTGAAATCCAAAGCAGATTGGTGGACAAATGTTGCTCACTACAACCGTGAACGTATTAGAAGAGGTGCAACTGTCGATAAGACGGTTTGTCGAAAAAATCTGGGAAGATTAACTCGATTATGGTTAAAGGCTGAGCAGGTAAATGGAATTCAGTTCCTTTCAGTTTTGATTTCAGCCTTAATGGTGTATGCTTTCAAGTATTAATATTTGTCATCATCAAGTGTCTCTCTACCCATGCTTTTCTATTAATTTTCTTAAGTTCTTCTTTGTCTTCCATCATTTACAAGCCCAAGTTCTGTTTTCTTCCTTGCATTTTCATCTTTGATATCTAGTTCAATGTTTTTTTATTTTTTGGGTTCTTTTTTGTGATGAGTGAATGATGTTAATCTTAGCTGTTTGACAAACCATATCCTTGTCATATCCAGGAAAGACAACACAACTACTTGAAAGATGGTCCATATGTCACCCCAGAAGAAGCTGTGGCTATCTATACCACTACTGTTCATTGGTTGGAATCAAGGAAGTTTTCAGCTATACCATTTCCACCATTGTCATACAAACACGACACTAAACTTCTTATCCTGGCGTTAGAGAGGCTGAAAGAGTCTTACAGTGTGGCAGTAAGATTGAACCAATCACAGAGGGAAGAATTGGGTCTTATTGAACAAGCCTATGACAACCCTCATGAGGCTTTATCAAGGATAAAACGTCATTTGCTCACACAGCGTGCATTCAAGGAGGTAAACCCATTGACAATAATGTCACATGATCATCCTTAGAGTTTGTCATTTGATGTTTGGTGCTAATATTTTCATCCTTCACAGGTTGGCATTGAGTTCATGGATTTGTATAGTTATCTGATTCCTGTTTATGAAATTGAACCTCTTGAGAAAATCACGGATGCATACCTTGATCAGTATTTGTGGTATGAAGGTGACAAAAGACACCTCTTCCCTAATTGGGTCAAGCCTGCAGATTCAGAACCACCACCTCTTCTAGTATACAAATGGTGTCAAGGTATAAATAACTTACAAGGCGTATGGGATACTAGTGATGGCCAGTGTGTTGTGATGCTTCAAACAAAGTTTGAGAAGTTCTTTGAGAAAATTGATTTGACCATGCTTAACAGGTAATCTTTGAGAAAATTGCTTGCAGATTATTCTGAAACTATTAATTGCATGTGTCTAATCTGGTTTACTCTTTGCAGGCTTTTACGTTTGGTTCTGGACCACAACATTGCTGATTATGTAACTGCTAAAAACAATGTTGTATTGTCATACAAAGACATGAGCCATACAAACTCTTATGGTCTCATTCGTGGTCTGCAGTTTGCTTCTTTTGTTGTACAATATTATGGGCTTGTGCTTGACTTGTTGCTTCTTGGTTTAACCAGAGGCAGCGAAATTGCTGGTCCTCCTCAAATGCCGAATGAATTCATTACATATGCAGACACCAGAGTCGAGACTAGGCATCCAATTCGATTATATTCCCGTTATATTGATAAAGTACACATATTATTCCGTTTCACTCATGAAGAAGCACGAGATCTCATTCAACGATATCTTACAGAACATCCAGATCCAAACAATGAAAACATGGTTGGGTATAACAATAAGAAGTGCTGGCCGAGAGATGCAAGAATGAGGCTGATGAAACATGATGGTAGGTCACTTCATCCCATTGACCCTATTTTACTTATCTTTTATTATTCTCGTCCTTTTTGCAATGGTGCTTATAGTATTTTTGTAGTTCTGCTGGTTCATGAATGTCTTCAATGACTTCTTCGTCTTGTTTATATTGCAGTCAATCTTGGGCGAAGCGTCTTTTGGGATATGAAGAATCGACTTCCTCGAAGTATCACAACATTGGAATGGGAAAACAGCTTTGTTTCTGTTTATAGCAAGGACAACCCCAATCTTCTTTTCAGCATGTAAGGATATTTATTTTTTTACTTATCTTCTCAGATAGTTTATGGCCGTTCAGATTATAGTGGTTGTTTCCAATGTGTATGTTTTGACATGAGCAACTTTATAAACTGCTATATGTCTTTGCAGGCCTGAATTGGTTTTCCTAGTATGTTTTTATCTACAACAATAGCACCTTGTTTGTAAAATATCCTCTGTACCTCTACATCATTGTGCTAATTGTCTATAATCTTCTTGGAATTTTTCGCTTTTTGTTGGCAGTTTACATTTAGGTAATTATGAATTCATGAAAACCCAACTTGCTGGCAATATGCAACCTGTGTTGGACTTTTTTTTTTTTTTGAAAAAGTTGTCTCTCTTGCTTTAAATTATTATATTTTCCAAATCACTGTTGCTTTATGTATAGTACCATGTGTATGTATAAATTAGCACAGTCTACTATGACTTTTTGGGTGTTAGCAAATTTTCAAGTTTTCTATTGCTTTTCTTTGTTTGAAATATCAATGGTATTTCTAGTTCTACCTCTTATTGTTGTTCACTTCTGTGGAATTCTGTCCACCCTTTACAAACTTCCTTGTGTGAACTGTTTGTTCAGTTATTAAAGCTATAGGTAAAGGAGTTTCTTTTTTTTTTTCCAGCTGTCTGTCTTTTCGAAAGAGATAAGTTCCAAAGAGTTAGTGATGTGTCCTCCTTACTGTTTGTAAATTATATTGGATTCCAGGTGTGGATTCGAGGTTCGGATATTGCCTAAAGTAAGAATGACTCAAGAGGCTTTTAGTAACACTAAAGATGGAGTTTGGAACTTGCAAAACGAGCAAACCAAGGAGAGAACAGCAATAGCTTTCTTACGCGTTGATGATGAGCACATGAAGGTGTTTGAGAATCGTGTGAGACAGATTCTTATGTCGTCAGGATCTACTACCTTTACCAAGATTGTTAACAAATGGAATACAGCTCTTATTGGTACTGCTGAACTGACTTTAGAACTAGACACTTTTGGACATCAATTAGACTGTTTAGCTTATTTATATTTCTATTTACTTGTTTCATAGGTCTTATGACATATTTCCGAGAAGCAACTGTGCATACACAAGAGTTGTTGGATTTGCTGGTCAAGTGTGAAAACAAGATACAGACTCGTATCAAAATTGGATTAAATTCCAAGATGCCTAGCAGGTAAGCATTGTTACAATCTATGGCAGTATGGTCATGCTTGCATGTTTGACTTCCAATCACTTCTATTCGACAGATTTCCTCCTGTCATTTTTTACACACCAAAGGAAATTGGAGGCCTTGGCATGTTGTCTATGGGTCACATATTGATCCCGCAGAGTGATCTACGCTATAGCCAGCAAACAGATGTCGGAGTAACACATTTTAGAAGTGGTATGAGTCATGAGGAAGATCAACTCATTCCCAATCTTTACCGCTACATACAGGTTTCTTGTCCAACCTTTTATTGCCTTGATGTTTTATTTTGGTACATGTACTTCCTATTTGTTGATTTTGCTGGTGACATCTTCAATTTCTCCAGCCCTGGGAGAGTGAGTTTATTGATTCACAGCGTGTATGGGCTGAATATGCACTGAAGAGACAGGAAGCACAATCACAAAATAGACGACTGACTCTTGAGGATCTAGAGGTATTTGTTTTGATCAATGAGTTTATCTTTATTATACTAATTAGAATATGCTACTTGTTTTTTTAATAATGGGTTTGTTCCTGATCTCTCGCCGTGAAAGCCAGCATACTGTTGTTAGCTTAGGTGGCAGCACCTGATTGCTGTGTCTATGAAGGAGTGAGTTATATTGCTCCAAATGGACAACTACTGTGTTTTTGCTATGGTAGAGTTACTTAAATACACTATAAAATTAATTTAGGTATCATCATGTTGTAAATGGTTGCGTATTTGTAGGTGTTAAAAGAATCTGTGAGTTCATTAATTGCATTTTTATTGCAATTGATGGGCTGATGATTCCACACAGGAAAAGACCATGTTATGGATAATTTTTAACATAAATGTGTAGTTTACAAGTAGGAACAGTATGACTCCGACTGTATGGCAAGGCATTTGAGAATTTGCCGTAAGTCACAATCTGTCATCATGATATTCTTTAGAAGTTTCCTTCATGATAGATGGCTCAGTAACACAACTAGATTCTTTCACCAGAGCCCATAACCACCTGGAATGAGAAGGCAGCTCTTGTTTTTCTTACATCTTTTATAGTTATCGGGTGCTGTATATATGTATATATTGGGGGCCTTTTTTCACTCATGATATGTTGACAGCATTCTTTCTTCTCTCTCTTTGCTTATATCTTTTAAGCATATTCTTATTATTCTTCACTTCTTTTTCTTCTTGTGGTTTGTATTGTGTTGTACTTGACTTTTCGTGTCTGTGTGGCTTTTTAAAGGGCAGGAGTAAAAGAGTAGTAATTATTCAGAAATGCAAATTGATGGATAGTATTTTCTTCAAGAAAAATAACTGGATAAACTACTGTAGCTATATTATTCCTGTGTTACTAATTGACATAAATTATTTTTTAAATTTTAGGATTCCTGGGATAGGGGCATACCTCGAATTAACACCCTGTTCCAGAAAGACCGACATACTCTCGCATATGACAAGGGATGGAGAGTTCGTACTGATTTTAAACAGTATCAAGTTTTGAAGCAGAATCCATTTTGGTGGACCCACCAGCGGCATGATGGCAAGCTTTGGAACTTGAATAATTACCGGACTGATGTTATCCAAGCACTTGGAGGTGTAGAAGGAATTCTGGAACACACCTTGTTTAAAGGGACATAGTAAGTAGAAATTAACATGCTTTACTAATAATGGTGTTTGTTTGACAATCTTAAGGGTCTTTCATCCTATCAGTATCTTTATTCCATATATTCAACTAATTGTGGTCATCCATTTCAGTTTCCCAACCTGGGAAGGTCTCTTCTGGGAGAAGGCATCTGGATTTGAGGAGTCTATGAAGTATAAGAAACTAACGAATGCACAGCGTTCAGGTCTAAATCAAATTCCAAACCGCAGGTTTACTTTGTGGTGGTCTCCCACCATCAATCGTGCAAATGTGTATGTGGGCTTCCAGGTTCAGCTTGATCTTACAGGGATATTCATGCATGGAAAAATTCCTACTCTGAAGATATCTTTGATTCAGATATTCCGTGCTCATCTTTGGCAAAAGATTCATGAGAGTGTTGTTATGGACCTGTGCCAAGTTTTGGATCAAGAACTGGATGCATTAGAAATAGAGACTGTGCAGAAAGAGACTATACATCCAAGGAAAAGCTACAAGATGAATAGTTCTTGTGCTGATGTTCTCCTCTTTGCTGCACATAGATGGCCCATGTCCAAACCAAGCCTAGTTGCTGAGTCAAAGGATGTTTTTGATCAAAAAGCAAGCAATAAATACTGGATTGATGTGCAACTTCGTTGGGGTGACTACGACTCCCATGACATAGAACGTTATACTAGGGCCAAGTTTATGGATTATACAACAGACAATATGTCCATATATCCATCACCCACTGGTATGTCTTGCATAATTGACTTGATATTCACTAGGAATTCTGTAATCATCTGGAAACTTGCTAACTATTTCTCTGTAGGTGTCATGATTGGATTAGATTTGGCATATAACCTGCATTCAGCCTTCGGCAATTGGTTCCCTGGATCAAAGCCTTTATTGGCTCAAGCAATGAACAAGATCATGAAGGTATAAATTTATCAAATCTTAGTTCTTTAGAATTTATGCCTGCTGCCACCAGTTTTGCTTACTCTTGATGTTTAAATGTAGTCAAACCCAGCATTGTATGTTCTGAGAGAGCGCATAAGGAAAGGTCTGCAGCTGTATTCATCTGAGCCAACTGAACCATATCTCTCATCACAGAACTATGGGGAGATTTTCAGCAACCAAATCATATGGTTTGTTGATGACACAAATGTGTATAGAGTAACAATACATAAAACTTTCGAGGGAAATCTCACTACTAAGCCCATAAATGGTGCCATCTTTATATTCAACCCAAGAACAGGACAGCTATTTCTGAAGGTTGTCATTTCTTTTAATACTTGTTTAAGTTAGCTTGGAACCCTTTGATGTAATGTGTTAAACATTTAACTGCTGGTATGTTCTCACAGGTTATCCATACAAGTGTATGGGCAGGGCAAAAGCGTCTTGGGCAGCTGGCCAAGTGGAAAACTGCAGAAGAAGTAGCTGCTCTTGTGCGGTCGTTGCCTGTCGAAGAGCAGCCAAAGCAAATTATTGTCACACGCAAAGGAATGTTGGATCCTCTAGAGGTCCACTTGCTCGATTTTCCCAACATTGTAATCAAGGGTAGTGAGCTACAATTGCCCTTCCAGGCTTGCTTAAAGATTGAAAAGTTTGGTGATCTAATTTTGAAGGCTACTGAACCTCAGATGGTTCTGTTTAATATTTATGATGATTGGTTGAAAAGTATATCATCATACACTGCCTTCTCCCGTCTTATATTGATATTGCGGGCACTGCATGTGAACAATGAGAAAGCAAAGATGTTATTGAAGCCTGACAAGACAATCATCACTGAACCACATCATATCTGGCCTTCTCTGACAGATGATCAGTGGATGAAGGTAAAACTCGGAAGTTGTTTACTAGCATCTTTTATTGTTTTTCTTTACCACTTAATTTTATGGATTACTAAGAAAAAACCTGATTCAGGTGGAGGTTGCGCTTCGAGATCTCATACTTTCTGACTATGCAAAAAAGAACAATGTGAACACATCCGCACTGACGCAGTCTGAAATCCGTGACATAATACTTGGTGCAGAGATTGCTCCACCCTCACAGCAGAGACAACAGATTGCTGAAATCGAGAAACAGGTTCGTATTTGCTCGAATGTGCTGCTTGGAACTCTATTCCTTACTTTTGTCTTCAAAATGGTTTTCTCTGTCTGTAGGCCAAAGAAGCTAGTCAATTAACGGCCGTTACAACCAGGACAACAAATGTGCATGGTGATGAGCTTATAGTCACCACTACTAGCCCATACGAGCAGCAAGCATTTGGTTCCAAGACCGACTGGCGTGTGAGGGCTATTTCAGCTACAAATCTTTATCTTCGTGTTAATCACATTTATGTGAACTCAGATGACATCAAGGTACTAAAGCTGAACTTATAATATTTATCATCTTAAACCTACAATTCCAAATGTTTATTGCAATAAACTGGTTTTTCAATCAACAGGAGACTGGATACACTTACATCATGCCCAAGAACATATTGAAGAAGTTTATCTGCATAGCGGATCTGAGAACTCAGATTTCTGGTTACCTGTACGGGTTGAGCCCCCAAGATAACCCACAAGTGAAGGAGATCCGTTGCATTGTCATGCCACCCCAATGGGGGACACATCAGCAGGTCCATCTACCATCAGCGCTACCTGAGCACGACTTCTTGAATGACTTGGAGCCTCTGGGATGGATGCACACACAACCTAATGAGCTTCCTCAACTATCTCCACAGGTTAATATTCCTACTTTTGTTTCTTCTATTTTGCAATGTGATTCTAAGAATCTTGTTCATGTTTCTGCATTTGTTCCCCTGCAGGATCTGACAGCCCATTCTCGGGTACTGGAGAACAATAAGCAGTGGGATGGAGAGAAGTGCATTATTTTGACCTGCAGCTTCACTCCGGGATCCTGTTCCTTGACTGCATACAAGTTAACCCCATCAGGTTACGAATGGGGTCGAGTCAACAAGGACACTGGAAGCAACCCCCATGGTTATCTACCAACACACTATGAGAAAGTGCAGATGCTTCTCAGTGATCGTTTCTTGGGATTCTACATGGTAATACATCTTTCTATTCAGTCTGTTCTCTAACTTATGATAATATCCCATTTGTCTTAAACCCAAACAACGATGTCAATCTCAGGTCCCTGACAATGGTCCTTGGAACTACAATTTCATGGGAGTAAAGCACACCGCAAGCATGCGATACGGTGTAAAGCTGGGAACGCCTAGGGATTACTACCACGAGGATCACCGGCCAACCCATTTCCTGGAGTTTAGTAATCTGGAAGAGGGGGATGCTGCAGAGGCAGACAGGGAGGATACCTTTACATAGTGACACTGTTGTACGACTTTGTACTGAGTTAGATGTATGTATCAGACTGAGATGATGATGCTACCTTTTCTTCATGTTGTCCTGGAAATTATAGACAGTAATTTCTTGATGCATCCTTTGCTTTTGCTTTATACTCGGCGTCGTAGGTAAAAAGGAGGTTACATCCCTGGTATGATGTTCTTATTCTATTCTCGTGTATTGTATTATTGTTATTGAGTTTTCATTCAACTCTTTTTTGGTTTTGGTTGACATAATGATAAAAGATTTGTAATTTTAGAATACGAATTGTATACGGTAATTGTTATTTAGGAGACACGAAGGTAATTGATGACGAAAGCAACCGGTTCGTCTATTTGCTAAGCATTTAAACCCATTTAGAAGCTGCTCAAGTCAGTCTCGTTGGGAGCAAACCGAGGCCGGTGGAGGAAAGCCATGAAGGCCTCCGTGCCCCTTCTTGCATTCATCCTCCTCGCCTTCGCCTTCGCCTTCGCTCTCCTTCTCATCTCCTCCCGATTCAACCCTTCCCCCTCTCCAAAATCCCTCCTTTCCTCGAGCCCTACGCTCCATTCCGCCCCCCGCCTCAAGGTCTTCGTCGCCGACCTTCCCCGCTCCCTCAACTACGGCCTCCTCGACGAGTACTGGGCGCTCTCCACCCCAGACTCCCGGATCGGCGTCGACCCCGATGCCGGTCTCCGGCCTGCCGCCGCCGCTGCGGCGCCCTGGAAGCCCTACCCGGAGAATCCTCTCATCAAGCAGTACAGCGCTGAGTACTGGCTGCTGGGGGACCTCGAGACGCCCAGCGGGCGGAGGGGTAGCTCGTTCGCCGAGAGGGTGTACGACCTGGACCGCGCCGACGTGGTGTTCGTGCCGTTCTTTGCCACGCTGAGCGCGGAGATGGAGCTCGGGTGGGGGAGGAAAGGCGGGTTCTTGAAAAAGGAAGGGAACGAGGATTACAGGCGGCAGAGGGAGGTGGTGGATCGGATCAGGGAATCGGAGGCGTGGAGGAGATCCGGCGGGCGGGATCACGTGTTCGTCTTGACTGGTAAGGGTTCTTGATGTAAGTGCGATCTTTCAGTGCATTATTAGATCATCCAACCTTCTGCTTCCTTTGTGCCCTCGATTGCTGTAGCTATTGTTTTCAACACTAAAATTGCAAAAGAAATGATTAGCTTAGGTGTCTGGCGAATCAAGTGTCACTATGACAAGTAACGCACTGAGAGGTGCGAATAGAAGGGTTCGTCTCAGCATCTGGGTGACGCCTGCTTCGATTGGCAGTGTGTGTGAATATCTATTGCGTTTTGTTGCGCTTCAACTACTGTTGCATTAGCATCTTATGCTTCAGTCTCTGGATTGTCAAGTTGTGTTAAAACTTGGGGCTTTCTTTGGCAGATCCGGTAGCTACTTGGCACGTGAGAAGCGAGATAGCTCCTGCTATTCTTCTAGTGGTTGATTTTGGTGGTTGGTACAAGATTGACTCTAAAGAATCTGCCAACTCTTCAAATATGATACATCACACTCAGGTTTCATTGCTCAAAGACGTGATTGTGCCTTACACCCATCTGCTACCTAGATTGCGATTGTCAGAGAATCGGCATAGGCGTAACCTTCTCTACTTCAAAGGGGCTAAACATAGGCACCGGGTTAGTCTTCTTCATTAAAATTTATTACTCATTATTAAGATATTATAAGATAAGGGCTTTCGCCTTTGAATTGCAACAGCACAACAAATTTTCTGCTTTTGTTCCACTCTAGATTTTTTTAATTTGCATGTATATCGCCTAACTTGTGTGCTCATGTAATCTTGTTTATTTATGTATTCTGATGGGGACTATTGTTGCAACCCTCACCTTGTTGGCTAGGGAACAGCAACAGGAATTTAAATGAATTTATTATGGAGCCCCCTCCTTCAAAGAGATATTTAGTGGTCGCCGCTTTTCTTCGATCCAGCCACCATCATGTTTTTACATGATATATTGTTTGATTTCCTTTTTGATTTGCATGAAGTAATGAATTTAAAGTACCATAATTTTGAAGGAGAAAGCAGCTGAGTAATGAAATATAACTTGGAAACTGTTTTTGATTCATTGAAGAATTCTGCTGAGTCATGTTAGTAACAGATGCATTACATTTAGAAAATGTTTTTTTGGGTATCTTTTCATCAAACATATTTATTTGATTTTTATCGTTAAACAGCTGCCTGACATCAGACTCAATTATGGTTGTCAAATTATGCTTTAGTTCATTTCTTTGCTTGCCTGTCTGGAACTCCAAAGTCACTGTAGAATTTCCTGAATTACAGTTCATTTCCTATATTTTCTTTTTTATCAAAAGTGTAAAATTTTTGCTGCAAGTGGGCCTTTTACCAACAAGTAATGTGGAATTGGGGAATACCAATCAAATACCTAAGCTAGGAAATGTCTATGGAATTGATTGCCTGAATTGTAATATTTACATTCACAATCACTGCCTGATTGGTTACATATTTAGTCACATAGAATATCATCATCTGATTTATGTTTGTTTCTCATTCAAAGTTAACCAATATTAGCAGACATTCTTGTTTGTCATCTTACTGCCTAGCTTGTTAGATGCAATGATGTCTAGCTACATCTATATTAGTTACAAGTTTGTTGCCTTTCTCATGTTATTACTACACTTCGAAGCCATGAAGTTGAATCCTAAATCTTGCATCTATTGCAGGGAGGGTTGGTTCGTGAAAAATTATGGGATTTGTTGGTTAATGAGCCTGGTGTTATCATGGAAGAAGGTTTTCCTAATGCCACCGGTCGTGAGCAGTCGATTAAAGGAATGCGTTCCTCAGAATTTTGTTTGCATCCCGCAGGAGATACCCCCACCTCATGTCGCCTCTTTGATGCCATTCTTAGTCTTTGTATACCAGTCATCGTCAGTGATGAAATCGAGCTCCCATTTGAAGGAATGATAGACTACTCAGATTTCTCAGTTTTTGTGCCTGTCAGCAAAGCATTGCAACCGAAGTGGCTAGTAAATTACTTGAGGAGTATTTCTGAACAGCGTAAACGTAGTTATCGCCTGAATATGGCACAAGTTCAGCCTGTTTTTGAGTATGATAACGGCAATCCTGGTGGCATAGGACCTGTTCCTCCTGCTGGTGCGGTGAACCACATTTGGAGAAAGATCTATCAGAAGTTACTGGTAATTAGGGAAGCAATAATCCGGGAAAAGCGAAAACCCGAAGGTGTTTCAATCCCACTGCGCTGTCACTGCACTTGATCAGCTGTCTTGCTCCGAGTGTTTGGTTACTGAGCCATACGATGATCTATTCATTCTCTTGTAACATGTTAATTACATGTAAAGTCTTTTTTTTCAGCTGCTCTAAGATCGTCACAAATATGCAGAAACTGGAAATGATTGATAGTAGTTCTATTCTATTCTTATACTACTTCCCGGATCTCATGTTTATCTTTAGACTTTACTTTGTGTGTGTGTCTGCTCGCTCGTTATACCTTGCTAATACTCGTGAATTATGTTCTTTGTGAATCCAGCAACAGGATCCAAGGGCAGATTCTTGAGGTTAAAGGTATGCATGCATGAACTCAGATACATTTTGCAGGAGCCCTCTTCGCTCACCATTGTCCGCTCAGCTCATCCTCCCCAACTCTTCCTCACGCAAACTTCCTCCGCTCAGACCTCTCCATCCAAGGCCAGATTACCGAGGTTGAGGTAAGCAGCCCAACAGCAACAGGAAGAGATTGGGCGAGAAGTCCACTAAGGTAAGCTCATCTAGGATTCAAGATTGTTGTGTTTGATGAATAGTGACTGATAGTTATCCTTTTTTTTAGTCAATATGATGTGTATAACATATCGAAATATTATTTAAAATTGTTATAATAGTCATCTTTTTTAGCATCATAATTGGATGGTCAAGCATTTACTTCATGAAGAGTGGGCAATGGCGACCAGTCGAGCAGCTTCGCTGTGAACAAGCTTCTCTTTTCACGTACATTTCGTCGAACACATTGTCGAATTATCTTCTTAGCCTCCTTTCATAAGTTATTATGAAGAAAAGTATGTTATTATTGTTGATATTTCACTGTGTTTTAAGCAGCAGTTCTACAACTTGTTGAGAAGCACGAAGGTTTATACTACACTTACTGAGAAAGCCGAGGGCTCCCCTTCCCCTCTCACGTACGACTGTGACTGGAATTGCTGCTTCCATGAGACAATCTCCTTAGGGCAGAGGCCACCAAGTTCCTTCTGGTGGCGAAAAAGCCCGCCCGCTTCTTCTTACCCGGCCACCTGCCGTGACTGCCCACACCATCGACCAGAGGACGTGGCAGCTCGCTGCCGCCTATGGCCGCCGCTATACCAAACTCCTCCAAGGCACTCCCCTCCTCCGTTGCCTCCTGTTGCTGGTCGTCGGTCGACCCGTCGTTGACCTCCAGGTTGACCGCCAACTTCCCGTGTCTGCTCGCCACCAGCCGATCCGCGCAATCTGGCGTCACTCCGGAGCACCTCTTCACCGTCATCTTCACCAGCTTTGGGCACCCCGCGGCGAGAGCCTCCATCCCTTGGTCGGACACTGGGCATTCCTTGATACAGAACTTCTTCAGAGACGTGCACTTGGAGGCAATGCATGCGACCTCGGCATCCCCAATGGTCTCGCTGCCGCAGAGAGCTAGGCGCTCCAAGCTGCCGCAGTTGCTTGCTATGAGCTCCAAGCTCCGGTACGTGGGATTGAGCCCAGCGAGGACCAGTTCTCCGAGGCCGGTGCATCGCTGTGCCACGGCCTGGAGGCCCACGTCGCCGATACTGTTCGCCTTCCAGCCGTCGATGTGGAGCTTGCGGAGGCGGTGGCAGCGGTCCGCGATGGTGGCGAGGCCTGCGTCGGTGCACTCCGGCGTCTTGACGAGGCGGAGGATCTCGAGATCGATGCAGCCGGACAGGGCGGTGAGACCGCTGTCGGTCACCTGCAGCCTCTCCAGGTGTATCTCAACGATCAAGGGGACCTTAACGGCTATGTCCTGCAGGAGCGGATCCCAGTCGCCGGAGCAGCGGATGAGCTTGAGCGTCTTGAGGTTTGGGGATCCGGCGATGAATGGCGCGAAGCACTGTCCGTTGTACAGGTCCTCAAGGCAGAGGGAGCGGAGTGAAGCGGCACCGGCGACGAGATCGGCGGTGGCGGAGGGGTCGTGGAGACCGCGGAGGCGCTTGATGGAGAGGTCTTCCAGGAGGGGACACCCGCGGAGGACGACGTCGATGCCCCTGGCGCCAAAGGTGCAGGAGCTGACGGAGAGCTCGCGGAGGCCCGGGCAGTGACGGGCAATGGCTTCCATGCCGGCCACGGTGAGTGAGCGGCAGGCACGGAGCTTGAGGCTGACCAGGCCGGGGAAGCTCACCGCGACGAGGGCGAGGGCCTCGTCACCGATGCTGTCGTGGCGGCGGCCGCACTGAAGGGCAAGCCTGGAGACGCCATCGAAGCGGCCAAAGATGGCGGGCGCCACATCGGACAGTGCAGCGCGGGCGTCGAGGGAGAGGCTGCGGCGGCTGCAGCTTTCCACGGCGAGCCACCGCCGGCACACCAGGGAGCAGCTCTTTCGGTCGCCGGAGCCGAGGGACTGGAAGACGAGAGCAAGACACTCGTCGGGGAGGTCAGCGGTGTAGTCCCTCGTCAACGAGACGCCTCCCATTGCCGGAGGCGCGTCGGTGAGGCGGCTGGAGGCGGATTGGCCCATGCACAGCGACGGAGAGGCAACTGTTAGCGGACCTGCCGGCGTAACCAAGATTTCGATGATTGGGGCTCGACGTAGTCCGCCGCTGTCGTGGGGTTTATAAACCGTGAGCGTGAAGTGGATCGAAAGCGATGACGGAGAGAGAGAGAGAGAGAGATGGACGCGTCAAAGGGAGAGTGCGCGTAGAGACCATAGACTGCGACGACAAGAAGCGTGCATCCACGCGGTAGTAAGATGCTATCGCACAGCAGATGAAGAGCTCAGATTAGACTTCTCCCTTTTTGACTGTTCATAAGGGGCAGTCGCAACACGCAGCGGTACTCTCTACTCGATTTGAGATCAGCTACTACAACACGTACGGGTCACCGGCTCTCTCCAAAGGAGAACACAACTCCTCCATCCAAGAAGATTCCGAGGAACTGCTTCCAGGTTTGCCATGCAGAGGACGAAACGTAACGAGTTCGCCAAAGGCTCTGTCAGTGCACACACACAGAGAGAGAGAGAGAGAGAGAGAGAGCGAGCATACTTTTTGGCTGCAACCAACGATCGAGCACTTGATCTGTAAGAACCACGCAAAGGTGATCCAGTTTCCAGCATCTCATTGGACCTCTAATCTTTTGCCAAGAGACCATTGGATCCAAACGCAGATGAAGCGTTGTGGAAGTCGCCGTCGCAGACTGGTGTGTGGTGGAGTCATCCTCCATTTCAGCTTTCTACCTCTCGTTTGTGGTCCACTGAAACACAAAGTCGTCTTCCGCTCCCACAGTAGCAGCGATCTCCGGCGTAGTTGGTCGTGGTGGAACTTGTCATCAACGACTGGTCTATGTGAGTGATAGTGATTCGTGCGTTGCCCCACCAAGACCAAGGCATGTATACCACACATTTGTTCTGTTCTGGGAATCTTAGGTTGACTGGGTTGGAGCGTTCAGTTTGGTTGGTTCTGCAGTAGGGAATGGACTGTCTAGAAGAGTGGACTGTGACACCGAATGTCAAGTTCAGAAGTCAAATGTTCTTTACGTTGCCTGACGCTCCAAGTTGATCATCATCTTTCAAAACCTGCAAACATTCTCTGGCCTCTACAAATTTTTTTTCTTTTTCTTGGTATGAGAAATATATTTTCGAAACAATTTTATCGGTATCATTCCAATTTTCTTTACGCGTAGGATTCAATTTCTTCTCTGTATCGTTCCAATTTTATCGGATGTCTTCTAAAAAAAGACATTAATAACTTCTTCTTGACCATCCTCTTAGAATTGATACGACTAATAATAATTTACTTAAGATATAGTTTACGATTCGAGACACTGATTTGACAGAAATCTCGAAGTTTCTTCCGAATTAGGAGGATCCATAGGCTCTAATATGATTTCTCATGACTCAAATAGATGAAATAAAGGGTTATCAACTCTTTATGCCTAAATCATTGACCCCGAATGGTAAAACCCAAGTCCATAGTTTGTACAAGTCATTCGAATAGTCATTCACTTTTCATGTGTAACTAAGTTTGAATATTACCGGTTAGGCATTCATTGGTTAGTCATAGTTGTTTGTAATGTATGATTGTATGATGAATGTAGCATCATTAGGTAATATTATTATATGATATGTACCATTCGTATCAATGATACTCTTTTATAGATATTATGTACATGCATAATGTAACTGATCTTTATAAACTATGTTTATTTATTCAGTATATTATTACTTGTTATAATTGAATTCTTCTTTTTCTTCCTAATAGGCATTTGTGCTTATTTTATTCTTTTTTTTTATGATCGTAACCGATTATAATAAAAGCAATTCCTAATATAGATTCCATATGATATTTGGAGAAGCATTAAAACAGAGCTCAGTTTTAGCATTTAATTCGCAATTAGTATTATTACATCGGGCGGGTTTTAGAAAAACCTTCTCTCTTTTTCTTTATTTTCTAAAATATGACCTCTCATTTTTCTTTCTTTTTTTTCCTATAAAGTGTTTCTCATTTCATGAAATCTCATAAACATTTCTTGTTATCATTCATCATTGGTTCATGATGATAACAAATAAGATTTCCCTAACTATATAAGGAAATCTCTCTATTTTATTGAGAGAAATCCTCTAATCTATTGAGGGAAATCCTCCCTCATATAAATAGGAGGACAGTGATGAACTTCATAATATCATAAATGATATGTTCATGTTTTCAGCTTTTGATATTAAAATATATTTTTTTAAAAAATATTATTCTTAGTGATCTATGAAATATTGATTGAGCATACATAAATATTAATGTTTATTTTAAACATAGCACAACAAGCTAAAGTATGTTAGTGGACTTGAATATATTAAGTTATGATAATAAGCATACATATAGTAACTAGAAGTAACGATTAAATTTTAATTATTCTTAAATAAATCTCAAAGTTTAAATAAGTTTGATCATGATTAACATAAAGAACTTTGAGTTTTTAACATTATGTATATAGAGGATGATAAGGTGCTTAGACATGAATGGAATAATAAATAAATAAATAAATAAAAATATAAATCAAAGAGGAGTGTTATAAATATAAATAAGATTAAATGATGAGTTTAGATCAAAAGTACCATATTTGTTTAACCAAATTAAATTCAATTGAAGTTGTTGCAATATTAAAATTATATTAATAGAAAAAAAATTTTGAAATGGGACCGAATGAAATTGAACCCTAGATCTCAAGATAACCTCTTAAGACATCTCATGACTCTTTGCTCTAAGTTTAATAGATGTATTACTTCATAACACACTTGATTATTTAGGTACCTAATCTTTTATTTATATTTTTTATAATGAGTTTAATCAGGTAAATATAAGTTTAATTCATTAAAAAATAATTATCGTATACATAATGTAGTTTGGAAAATATGTTTCGAATGATATGTTTGTCATGAGCAAAATATGAATATATATAATTTGTAAATATAAAAAATATGAATTACAATAAAAATATCTTGTATGCATACATATATAATAACGTCCGGTGTGTGAGTGCAATGCACGTATATGCTATGACAAGTGGTACAGAAACATACATGTATTATGACATACGGTGTAAAAGAATACGTATATATTATGACATACGGTTTGAGAGTGCTTATATATGTTATGATATGAAATATAAAACTTGATGAATTTACTAAATTATTTTTACATAGAATTTTATCTCCTTATTATTATGTATATACTATGTATAGAGTTATGCTTGCTAAAGAAATCATAGGATGAGTTGTTTACCATTAAATATATTATAATAATGATTTTAAAATATTATATACATGATATAATGTATGATCACCTGAATAAATATTTATACTTACTGAGTGATTACTTATTATAGATAATATTTTATAAGTAAATATACTAGTACCTCACCTAAGTGATTGGGTAGGGAAGTGAGCATATGCAAGCCCATGCTAGCATAAATATGAACGATGACTTATGGTCATATTATATATATAATTTTTGGTCTATGTTATGTGTGTGTGTTTTTCTTTGATTAGATGTTATAATTATGTACAGGTGTCAAAATACTATGTATAGAAATTCTATCATTTTGTTTAGTAAGTTAACATGTTTTAATTTTAAGATTATCTACTTTCTGCTAGACTCTTATCGATAGCCGTAATGAAAATAAAAATGTGAAATAATATTTTATTCATGCATATACGATATAGGTGGAATTAAAAGTAGGGTATTACATTAGCGCACTAGCATTGAGTGCCGAAGCATCGATGTTGGCTCACTCGCATGCTCCACAACTATAATCCGTTACTTTCGCCTCTCATCGTCACTCAATCAAGGGAGTAAAGCAACTCTAGAGGAGTCGAAGTTGATGAGAACGACAACATACCTTCCATGTCACCTGGCTAGGCAAAGTAGCTCGTTGTCATTGATTAATTAGATGAGGTAGCAAGTGACACAAGGATTGTGGAAGACGAGGCGAGAAGGCATCTGGTGATGATCATATGGGATAGGTCTTTCATGTTGGAGGCGATAGAAACGCTAGCATGGTGTATCATTTGAGGGAGTAGAGAGAGGAAGCTCCACTGTAGTTGCATTCTTCCCCATCATCATTGTTTATGATCACGTTGCATGAGAAGGACCTAACGACTAATGTGACAAAAACGACGGGCAATAACAAGAGATAAGATTACACTAAGGTATCGTATGGAAGAAATAAAAATAAGAGTACCTTTCATTTAAAACCTAAAAAAAAAAAATTGTTTTTGGGAAATCTCCCTTGTCATATTATTTTATGTTTAATTAGGAAAGCATGTTCCTGTAATTGTCCCAAACCTTGATACTGCAGCTGACACTAAAGGAGTGACACCATGAGACCAGCTCTCCTCCGACCATAACACACGGGTTACTGCAGAGGAGAGCAAAGACAGCCGCAGCGAAGCATGGAAACTTGGAATTGTGCTCTTCTTTATTTCCTTCGATGCATTCAGAGATCAGCAGTCATCTGTATGTTTTTCCGGAACAGTTGCGTGACGCTTTCTCCTTGGCATTTACTGCTGTGGAGGATTTGGAAGGCGTTGGTCTTGATGATGACCTCTGTTCGGGTGACAAGAGAGATCAGTGGCTCGTAATCAGTCCCTTGCACTCCCCCTCCCCACCTTATGAACACAGATCCTGCTCCTTCCATTGTTTCACGTCTTTAAAGCTTGATCTCGTTGATCTATCTCTCTCTCTCTTGACGATGATGCTTCATCTATGACCAGAATTGCTGAGGAGTACTGTAGAAGGTTTCTCTTTGGATACACAAAGTAGAGGGAGAGAGAAGGAACAGTTGATGGAGGGACGACAAAAAGCGGCCAGCCATGGCGCGGAGATACCCCAACCATTTCCTTAAAATACCCACCCTTTTCTGCTCTCCAACCAGGCTTTGCCGCCACTTCTCTCACTCACAATACTAGGTGGACAGTAGGGAGAAAGAGAGGAGACACCGGAGAGGGCGTTTTGAGGGGTGGGGATGAGGGGAAGTGCCTCCCTCCCTCTTTTCCTCTTCCCTTTTTCTCCTCACTCGCTCACTGTTCGCTGCGGTGTTTTGAGGTAAGAAAGGAGTGGAAGAAGAGAGCTAAAGATGGCTCTTTTGTCTCTTTTGGATCCTCTGTGTTGCCAGGAAGAGAGCTTGGAACTGGAAGAAGAACGAAAGAGGCCAATGCTGGCGCTTCTGGAAGAGCCGGAGGCGGTGGTAGAGGAGGAATGGGCGGAGGTGCTCTGCTCTCTGATGGCCAAAGACGAGGAGACCCGCCCTGAGCTGCTGCCTGGCGACGGTGGTGATGACGCGTACCTCCTGTCGTTGAGGAGGGAGGTGGTGGAGTGGGTGGTGCACGCCGCCGCGAGCCACGATTTCTCTGTCGTCACCACGTTTCTCGCCGTCAACTACCTCGACCGGTGCTTCCTTCCTCATGCCGCTGCAGGAGGCCTCCGGCTGCAGAGGGACAAGGTGTGGATGGGGCGCCTGGCGGCGGTGGCCGCCCTGTCCCTGGCGGCGAAGGTGGAGGAGACGCGGGTTCCCCTTCTCCTCGACCTTCAGGTCGCGACGCCACCGGGAACGGAGGAGAACAGGTACGTGTTCGAGGCCAAGACCATCCGGCGGATGGAGCTCCTGCTGCTCTCGGCGCTCAGCTGGAAGATGAATTCCGTCACTCCACTCGCTTTTATCCACCATCTCCTTCCTCGACTCTGTTCTATCTCCACCACCACCGCCGCCTCCGCTGCCCGTGTCCAGGAGTTGCTCGGTGACTCTGAGGCTGCTCTACTGTCCGTCGTAGCTGGTGAGAGCTCATCAAAATGCTTCCTTTCTTCAATCAAAGTCTTAATATTTCTTATTTACACCACTTCGTCTTTGGATTGGCTTATTGAAGATTGGAGATGGGTCCGATATCCTGCATCCCTGTGGGCGGCGGCGGCATTACTCCACGCGGCGGAAGGTGGTGCAGGCGCCATCGCCGCCACTGCCTCGGTTTCCCAGGTGACCCACCACCTCATTTCCCTCCTCCACGTTCCAAAGGTTTGGCTTCTCCGACTGTTTGCTTGTCCTAAGTGTCTCGTTCTTAAACTGCACAAACCGATAAAGAAAGCTACAGGGAAAGGTCGAAGAATGTTATCAGCTCATCATGGAATCGATGGTCTACGGTGGTGGCCTCTTCGGCCACAAGCGCAAGCATTCCACTTCCTCTTCCTACTACAACGTCAACTACTCTTCCCCACATAGTCCCAATTGGGTGATTGGTTCCTGCTTCAGTTGCAAGAGCTCGTCGAGCGGCGACGATTCGTGGGCAACGCATCAGCCCTCGGCGTCGCCTTCGCCGGAGAATCGTCCTTCTAAGAAACTGCACCGCCAAGAAAGCCACTGGGAGTGAGGAGATCGTATAGCATGCGGTCCTCGCTCCTGTTACGATGTAATTATCATGAACTAGCTGTTCCCAGGAGATATGGCAGCTCACTGCATCCCGTGTCTGCTACTTCGGAGCAATTTTGGTTGGGACTCAGGTGGCCGTGAAGCAGAAGAAAGGGGAGGGGAAATGAGAAGAAGATTCAGAGATGCTGGCATTAGCATTGTTCGTTCCATCTTTGTTCTGAAGAATGTTGTTTTCATCTGTATGTTGAAGAAACACCGCACCCACTGCCATCATCCTCCCGACTAGTTGTTATCCACCTCTCACTTCTCATCAATGCATGTTCACTCCTCTCCCATTACTGCTCTCTCTCTCTCTCTCTCTCTATGGTCTCAGAAATGGCAACAAACACTGATATTCCTGTAAAGCTCTTTCCTCTTTGGATTCAGCATCCCTCGCTAAAAGCTTATGGCGGAGGGAGGGAGATAGGTCGGGCATTGATCACTTGTCTGTTTGCGTTAGGCTGTATCTCTACTTCTCTTTGGCATAAGAGGAGATGAACTGATGTCCTGTTTGTAGGTAACAGGGATCTTAAAACGATAAACCATATGAGTACTCCTGTGATGTGGCATAAATCAAAGCCTCTTTTGTTCTACTACAAGCCTTTTGCGACAGCTAAACCGTAGGAGAAAGAAGAGGAAGGACGATGCAACAGCCATGTCTTGTCCTCGAGTCCACCCTCGCCTTTTCCTTTCTGTCTTTTCCTTTGGCACGGACAAGATGGTGGAGGTGAGATCGGCTCCCTTCTGAAGCACTGGGCAATGAGGGAAGCAGCTGGGGAGTCGCAGAGAACTGAGCCCAGGCCATCTCTGGACCAAAGCTTGGAGCTGTTGCAGAGTGATGAGATCACATGCATTGGTATCTGCTGCACACTTAGCGATCCGTCATGTTTCAGGTACAATTATATGTGCAATTGGACCACCGTCTTTGTAGTCACTTCACTGGCCTTTGTTAATTTGGTAAGTCCCACATTGGGAAAATTAGACTTGTTATCTCGTCTTGGAACTATAAATAAGGGCCTGAGCTTTGAAGTTAGACACACCACGAGAAGTACCACAGACACCACAAGAAGTACAGTAGGCATCATAAGAAAACCTGCTTATGGTTTGAAGTCTTCTTGTTTAGAAAGTTGAAGGTGTTTTATGGCCTAGGAACATCTTCCTAAGGCATTTGTAAGTGTCTCTCTTTTATAGTAGTAATTTGCTCCTCTTTCTTCCGTGGATGTAGATCAAAGTCAACCGAACCACGTATATCTGGTGTTCTGGTGTTTTGATTGTTCTTGTCGCTTTATTCTTTCCGCTTTATTATCTTTGTTGTGTTGCCAAAATTACCTTGTGGTAAATATCCTGGGGCTAGTTCTAACAAACTGGTATCAGAGCCTGGTTCTGGGATCTTTTGGCAACGATGACAATAACAAAGATTGTTGTCGAGAAATTTGATAGAAATGTCAACTTCGGCTTGTGGCAACTCAAGATGGAGGCCATTCTGGTTCAAGACGGAGTTGATTTGGCACTTCAGGATGCTGAGAACATTCCAGATGGTACGTCAAAGGAAGATCTTGCGGGTATGGATAAGAAGGCCCGATCCAGCATCATTCTAAACCTCTCTGACGAGGTTTTACGGGAGGTAGTTACGGAGACTACGGCTAAGAACATGTGGGACAAACTTAAAGCCTTGTACATGAAGAGGACAGTGGAGAATCGTCTCTACTTGAAGCAGAGTCTGTATATGCTTCGGATGACTGAAGGTACATCTATACTCTCGCATCTTGATAAGTTTGATTATTTGGTTATGGATTTGAAGAATATAGATGCAAAAATTGATGATGAGGATAAGGCTTTGTTGCTCTTGTGTTCTCTTCCCCAATCTTTTAAGCATTTCCGTGATACTTTGATTTATGGAAAAAAAACAGTTTCGTATCAAGAAATTAAATCTGCACTGAAATCTAAGGAGCAGATAGACAGGAATATCACTGGGGAAAGTAGAGAGAATCAGGCTGAGGGTCTGGTTGTTAGGGGGAGAATGGATAAAAGAGAATTTGACAGTAGTAGATCTAAATCTAGATCTAAATCCAGACATAGAAATTTGGAATGCAGATATTGTCATAAAATGAGGCACATTAAATCTGATTGCTTTAAATTGAAAAATAAATTAAAGCAAAAGGAAAAATTTGTTGAGAAAACTATTGAATCCGCTGAAGTTAGTGTCGCAACTGATGAGAATGTTGGAAATATTTTTTCTGCTATTGATGACTGGACGATGTCTAAAAATGAATGGATTTTAGATTCGGGTTGTTCTTATCATATGTGTCCCAATAGGGATTTGTTTTCCACATATGAATCTTGTAATGGTGGAATTGTTTTGATGGGCAATAATGCCGCATGTGATGTTGTTGGTAGAGGCACAATCCGAATTAAAATGCATGATGGTATTGTGAGGACGCTCACTAATGTTAGACATGTTCCTGATTTGAAAAAGAATCTCATCTCTTTAGGCACCCTAGAGGCCCTTGGGTGTAAATACACAGCCGAAGGTGGAGTTATGAAAGTTTCTAGAAGTGCTCTTATTGTTATGAAAGCTTGTAGGTCTGGTAGCTTATATATTCTACAGGGAACTACTGTCACAGGTTCAATTGCAGTCTCGTCATCATCATTGTCTGATTCTGACATCACCAAATTATGGCATATACGTTTGGGTCATATGAGAGATATTCGACCACCACAAAAGTATGCAAATTTGGTTGCATATGCTTTGTCTGTTGCAGAAGAAACAAGTAAAGTTGGTGAGCCTACTACCTATTCAGATGTAGTTTCTTTTGATAATTCCGCTAAGTGGTTGATTGCTGAGGGAAAGGTCCTTGTTCAGAAAATTTATACGAAGGACAATCCAGTTGATATGCTTACGAAGCATGTTCCGGTTTACAAGTTCAAGCAGTGCTTGGACTTGGTTGGTGTTCATTGTTGGTGATTGCCCGTTGGGGCTTTTATGAAGAAGATGGAGCAAGTTTTGTTGGGACATGCCAAGGTGGAGATTTGTTAGTTTGGCAAGTCCCATAGTCCCACATCGGGAAAATTAGACTTGTTGTCTCGTCTTGGAACTATAAATAAGGGTCTGAGCTTTGAAGTTAGACACACCACGAGAAGTACCACAGACACCACAAGAAGTACAGTAGGCATCATAAGAAAACCTGCTTATAGTTTGAAGTCTTCTTGTTTAGGAAGTTGAAGGTGTTTTATGGCCTAGGAACATCTTCCTAAGGCATTTGTAAGTGTCTCTCTTTTATAGTAGTAATTTGCTCCTCTTTCTTTCGTGGATGTAGGTCAAAGTCAATTGACCGAACCACGTATATCTGGTGTTCTGGTGTTTTGATTGTTCTTGTCGCTTTATTCTTTCCGCTTTATTATCTTTGTTGTGTTGTCAAAATTACCTTGTGGTAAATATCCTGGGGCTAGTTCTAACAGCCTTTTCATACCCGATGATGGATGTAAGCAAGATATGATCTCAGCTCATTTGATGTCTGTTTCAAGCATTATCAGTGTCATTAAGCTTCGGCTGGCATCCCATTTGCTTTGAGAATCGCGCACGCATGCCAAACGAGGAGACACACTCGTGGACATGTCTCGTCAGAGTGGAAAGAAGAGATCCCACCCACTTCTCCTCCTCCTCCTCCTCCTCCTCGGTGGCGCGGGGTTCCCTTTTGTCCGAGAGAGAGAGAGAGATGTCACACTGCTCTCTCGGGCCACACAATGATTGTGGAATCATATTCTTGCACCTTTCTTCTTCTTCTTCCTCTTTTGACCTGCTCCTCTACAGTGGAGACTCGTCTCCCAGGGAGAGCAGGGGGAGAAGGAGAAGTAGAAGCATGGTCGAACGTCCCCACTTTTCTACTCCCTATACGTACAAGACCCCTTTAACTCACGGCTCGAGGTGCTGAGACAGACGGTGTGTCACGTCCTCCACTCGCGACTATGTGAATCTAACGACAGAAGCAATCAATCATAAACTATTTCATCTTATGAGATACATTAATTAAACCTATAAACAAATCAATTCAATGGATAATATCCGAGTCACAAAGTGCCACACTCGACAAGAAACAGAATCAACGGTGGTGCTACAGGAAATGGAGATCCCTAGTGACCGATCCCTGGGCTTGGCCCGGAATCCTTGACCGCCTTCCAGTCGAAGCCAGCCATGTTATGGCCTCCGCCTCCGGTCTTGATCTTGATCTCTCCGAGAAGGAAGTCGACAACCCTGTCGTCACCCGCGCCGCGTGGGTTGAGAACGCTCAGAGGCCGAGCTTGCGCCGTGAGTACGAGACCCAGCACCAAAGCGAGGACAGCAAAGAGTAGAAGAGACCTGCACCTCGCGGCCATGGCTGTTGCACAGGCGAGTGACTGCTGCAAGATGATGCATGGGGCTTGGGAGTGGGTTTGCTTTATATGCAGGCAGGTCAGAGTCGATGGATGCCTCAGTTTGACTGGCGAATGAACCTTGGTGACGTCGTTTCCACCACGGAGTTTGCTGCATGCGCCAGCCACCCAGGAAGCATCGCGGAGGAAGCCAAAGGCGAGCGGAAAAAGGGCGTGAGAGGAGCAGGAATTCTGCGACGGGAGAAGAAAGAAGGAGGTGGCGTAGTGGAATTAGGAATTGAGGAAGAGGGTCCCCGGTGAGCATTAATGACTGCTTCTCTCAGGCGACCAGGGAGGAAGGAAGCCATTGACGACTCTTCCTTTCTCACCAACTGTTATGTTGACTGTGAGAATTGACCATGAAGAGGCTGCTTGCAGCAGCAGCCTTTGTGAGACCAGTTGGGGGAAGCCATTGCTGGAAGAATGTGAGACTCGTCGAAGGTCTGATGATGATAGCACTTACGTGCATGAGAAAAAGAATGCCTGTGAGTGGGTGAAACGACGACTATGTAGCACTTGCCATGGCGGTAGCAAAACATACGGCAGTGTTTGACACCGCTCATCCATTGTCTAAAACACCGTCATGAGACTTTACGCTCATCGTTTTCTAGATTGGTGCGAGAGAGAAAGAGAGAGAGAGAGCCATTAATCTGTTGTTTAGCAAAGCATGGTGACAAGCCTCCACCAATTCTGCGCTCGGCCAATCCTCCACGGCATCTCTGAAGACTTGCGTTCATTTCAAACTCAGCTGTCGTCTTACATACGGAAAACAATCCCACCGTTGCTTTTGCATGTTTTTGTTTGGATTTCATTTTTTTCCTATTATAAAAAGCATCAAAGAATTCTCTCTCAGCAACATCAAAGAAACAAAAAGGAGGTATCTTCTTGGGTTTGGTCTCCGAACACAATTCTCTACTTCAGATCGCAGGGAACACATACAAGTGTAAGGCCTTCAGCTCGAGAAGGGAGTCGTCATGGCGGCCACTTGGTGTACTCTTCCGCTTCTGTACGACGGCGACATGTTTGCCGTATCAGAGAAATTATACGATACGTGTACCGTCGATTTGCTCAAGTCAACCTCAAGGCAAGATTGACGACGGCGAAGGGCGCTACGTGTCGCCGCCCAACGGCGTGACGTACACGGAATCAATTCCAGTCAAAGGACTCTGACGTGGAGATCGGTGGTAATCTCGGCGAGTTGAGTCTATTTGACGAAACAATCCATTCATTGAGACACATCAAGACGCAACTGACCCACGCGACAATCTCGTGGACTCGGTACGACATAATTTATGGCCCAAGTTGGGCCACATTAACGGCAATCCCCACCAACTAACATTGCGACAACTTAAATGCTGGAGATTTTAGCATTAGATTTCACCATCCTTATATATTAGCTCATAAAAATAATATTATATATATATATATATATATATATATCACTATATGGAAAAGCACATAATAGTTGATGTGAATAAAAATGTGGTTGGTTTGACGTCATCATATGTAGAATGGTAGCACATGGGATTATTCCCATGACAAGCTTGACATGAAAACTCGCCATCAAAATGGTCGGCGACTCCAATCTGCAACTCTCCGTAGCCGCAGAAAACCAATTCAGTATCTTTATGATTGGACCGAATCACATGAATTGATGATGCAAAGGACAATTGCAAGATCGACTCGCACGAATCTCGAAACGAGTACATGGATGCGATGCGATGCGATGCGATTGGTTACACGTAATTTTAGTAGATAAAAGATATTACACGTAGTTAATACAGACCGATACGAGTGACGGTAACTTTGGAGTTTGGGACCCACGTAATGAGCATCTTGTAGCGGCAGGGATGTCAAACTGCAGCTCTGTCGCCGCTGCAGGAGGCTCTGTTCCTGATCTCGTCCACGAAGGCCTGGATGTGGCGGTCCGACGACCCTCCCTCCTCCACCGCCTTTGCCGCTGCCTCTTTCCACTCTGCTGCCCTTGTCTTGATCGCCTCCGCGCCCTCCCCCTGCGTCACCGCCTCCACGCACCGCTCCACCTCGTCCCGCGTGGCTGGCGCCCGTAGCCGCACCCCGACGCCGTAGGCCTCTACTAGGAACTTGGAGTCCGGAACCTGGTCCCCCCACTGGGGGTACGTCACCACCGGCACGCCGGCGGTCAGCGCCTCCAGCGTCGAGTTCCAGCCGCAGTGCGTCACGAAGCACGCGACGGCTGGGTGAGCCAGCACCCGGTCCTGCGGGCTCCACTCCACCACCAGCCCCCGGTCCCCGGCCTCCTCGATGAACCCCTCCGGCAGCAGCGCTTGCGTGTCGCGACGCACCACCCACAGGAAGGGCCGGCCGCATTTCCTGAGCCCCCACGCCAGCTCCGACATCTCCTCCTCGCTCAGCACCACGATGCTGCCCACCGACACGTACACGACCGAGCTCGGCGCCTGGGCGTCGAGCCAGTACATGCAGTCGGCCGCCTTGAACAGGTCGCCCCGGATGCTCGACTGCGACTTATCGTCCGGCTCCACCAGCGGCCCCACGGGTATGAGCTGCAGCCGGTGGGAGATGGCGTCGATGGTCTCGCGCTCGAGCTTCTCGAAGGAGTTGGCGAACACCCACGACGCCTTGGAGATGTTCCCGAACTGCTCCAGGATCACCTTCCTCAGCGGCTTAAAGGGGGAGGACGGGAGGAGGAAGGTGGGGAGCTCATCGGGCTTCATCGGCGGCAGGCCCGGCAGATTAACCGTCACGTCCGGGTTGTCCTCGGTGGGGAACTCGGCGAGTGAGTGGTAGTAAGAGTAGTACGTGGTGAAGACGGCGCAGGACTGGACCCATAGGACCCCGCCGGGGATGCCCATGTCGGCGGCGACGTCGAGCGCCCACGGCAAGAAGGGGTTGTTGATGATACACGTTACCGGGCAGCCGGCGTCAGCCTGGCGCCGGATGAGGTCGACGAGGGCCGGTGGGCCGGTGGCCCGGATGGCGGGCATGAGGACGTCGAGGTCCTTGCGGCGGGGGTCATCGACGGGCAGGCCATCAGAAAAGAACTCGAAGCGGACGAAGCCGCGGCCGACGGGCTTGGGGACGCCGAGGGCGGAGTCAGCGGTGGAGGATGAGATGCGGTAGCCAATGTCGTCAGTGGAGCAGAGGGTGACGAGAAGGCCCTTGACAGCGATGCGCTTGGCGAAGCGGAGGAGGGGGTTGAGGTGGCCTTGGCCGGCGAAGGACACCATGAGGACGTGAGGGATGCTGCTGTCGTTGACTCCTTCAATTGCGATCCCCATCGCTCGATCTATCTTGGTGTAGATCTCTCTCCTTGGAAGTGTTCACGGAGAATGGACGGCGGTAAAAGTGAGGATGATATGTACATATATCGAGAGCGGGGATTTGGTTTGGGGTTGCTGCCCTTTACATGATAATAATGATGATAATAACAATGAGTGGCCATCAAGTTTTATGGGCTTTTAACATTATAAATATCAATTGTGTGCATCAATCATTCGGAAGTGGACTCGTCGGCCAGCGGGAGGTTGATATTTCTGCGACTCCAGTGATAAGGTAGACGACATTGGCTTGGAAGTCTCTTGACCTGTTGGCGTTTTTTTAACTTGGGTAATTTTATTGAACTTTAACATCTGTAAAGTCCAAACCTCTCATTATTTTCTTGGGTAAGACTGCCATTATCTCATCATTATCGCTTTATATTTTATCGTTATATAATTGTTTTAGTCTTACTGTTAATAGACGACACACATACATACATACATATATATATACATATATATGTGTATATATATATATATATTTTAAAAATATTTAAAAAAAATAGAAAATAACATACTGTGTAAGAATTGAATAATTCAGAAAAAATATCAAACTAATTTCCTAAATAGAAATATGTTCAAATAAATCCAATACAAAGGTATTATCAAAATTTCAAGACATTTTGACATGTCTTGTTGCTATACACTCTTTTTTAACTATGGTAAAAAATAGTGTATCGTATATAAGGAAATATTTTTTAGAGTCAAATTTTTTTCAGTTGTTTATAACCTAATTTGAAGCTCAAATGTCAAAAAAATATTATACTAGTATATGAATTTTTAAAAAAATTCTAAAAAATTAGAAAAAAGAAAATGACACACAATGTAGGAACTGAGTAATTCAAAAAAATATCAAAAAAATTTTAATATAAAAATATTGAAATGTATCCATGTGGATGGATCCAATTCAAATGCATCTTCTAAATTTATGACATTTTCTCAAGTCTTGCTATGCAATACACTATTTTTGTGCTATAGCTAAAAATAGTATATCAAAATATTTTCTGAATGTCACATTTTTACCATGTGTTTGAGACATATATAAAAAGTCAAATATCAAAAAATATTACATGAGTGTATGATATTTTATTATAAATAAAAAAATGACACACTCAAATGCTCTTTTTCTAACAACATTGACTTATACACAGTTTCATCAATATTAGAAAAATACTTTTTACTATCTCAAAACACTAGAATATATCCATAGTTTATACAATTCTATTTACATAGTAGGATACATATTATAGAAATATTTTTTACATGACTAAAACTTTAATTATCTATATAATTTTAGAATATCAAAATTTTTGGAGAATCTTATTCTTCACAAAATTGATCATGTACACTGACATTCTATATTGCACAAGATTTATAAAGTCATGCATAATTTCCACCAGATACATGCAACTTTATAGAAACTAAGAAGCAAATTATCTGTAAAAAAATTTGTGTCATAAAAAATTGATCATACAATTTACAATCGAAACTCCTTCATTTGCCTATGAAAGAATAACACATGAAATCCAAATAGTAAATGCTCAATATACTTCATGATAAATACAAAATAATCATTCCTAGATCATGCAAAAGTCATTAATTGGTTAATTAATCAATGATTGAATGTTTATAGTAACCATCCTTTTGATTTAGGCTATGCATAACAATCTTTGGATATACTATATTTTTTTTGTTATTATCTCTTTGATTTGATTATTGGCATAATTCTGGGATACAATAATTTTAGATTTGTGTCACTTATATGCTTCAATGTGTTCACCTGCAACATTGGAAACAAACTTCATTAAATTTATTTATAGAAACAAAAGATCTAAAAGGCTTCTGCTAACCATTTATCATTTTATAATAACTTCTAATCTTATATTTTACATTAGACATTAAATTATCGTACGTATAAATCTTCTTATACATATCAACAATCAAAAGTGCTAATGCTCCATTTTCTTATTATATAGCAACATTAAATATATTTAATTGGCCTATTTCATGAGTTTTGTTGAACTATCTAAATAATATAGGACCACACACCTTGATGTATTTATGAAACAATAAGAAAAATATAGTAAATATGTCTTGAATCTTTAATATCAATAATACTAAATATGTCTTGAATCTTTAATACATTACTATTAACGATACACAAGATCCTTCAAAAATATTGTATGTCTTCATAATTAGAATATTGACATAGGTATCTATTATATCATTGTCTATCATACTATTAAAATCTATCAACTTCACACGTCGTTTCCCTAGATTATTTCAGTTAATAAACTATAACATTAAAAAAATCAAATAATTTAGCTAGTTACATTATATTTAATAGACAAACAAAAAATTATTTATGTACAATAAAACTCTACGTAAAAACGAACTTTAACTCATAACAAGGATTTCGGTTTGCATAAGAATATTATTATTTTTTATTTAAAATTGTTGAATCTCATCTTTTATAATGAAATCAATTGATGAGTTTTTGATCTAATCTGTATTTTTGAGTGATGTAAGACTAGCTTCGATCAAGAAGAGACAAATTAATTATAGCAGAAAGAATCATATTAGACCGGAGTAAAACATGTCAGAAGATTGAATGTCGAACCGGAGGATCGGTTGATGTGTTGGCAGAAGGCTCGTGTCGTGAATTCGGGCATCGGGCCGAAGAATCGGCCATTGCGCCAAGGAGATCAGTGTTAGGATCAAGAGCGGCACTAAGAGGGGGGGGGGGGGGGGGGGGGGTTGAATTAGTGCAGCGGTAAAATCACGTCTTCAAAACTTCGTTGTTTCGATTAAAACTGATTCTGATGAAAAACCGTTTCGTAAAGGTAATAACTTTCAAAGTGCATGGAAGAGTATAGTGAATGTAAAGCAAGTAAGAAGGTTTGCAATTAGAGTAAATTACACGAATAAAATGCAAACCAGATTTTTATAGTGGTTCGGTCGTCGTGACCTATATCTATTCCACTGATTCCTCTTCCGTCGAGGCCATCGGCATCCACTATAGATCTTCCTTTAATATATGAAGATCAACCTCCTTCTTACACCCCTCTTCTCCTTTTCATAAGTTTAAGAGTCAACCTTTACAAGCACACACACTCCTCTCTAAACAGAATTCTAAGTTTAAGCTAGAGGAGGGATTTCTCAAGTGGTTTCTATAGCGTTTTCTTACTTTAGAACTCTTTGTGATTGTGTTTGCTATCCAGGGATAAGAGAGGTATTTATATACCTCAAGTTGATTCAAACTTGAAACATAAAAACATCTCATCCCGGGTTTCCTGGGTACGGGCGGTACCACCGCCTGTACTGGGCGGTAGCACCGACAGTGTCAGTCTAACACTGCAATGGGTGGTACCACCACCCAGACTAGCGGTCCCACCGCTTGACATAGTCTCGGAGACTGTGTCACGACGATGCCACTTCTTGGAATACTGTTTGGGCCTATCATTGAGCCTAATACAGTCCTTATATGGTCTCAACTAGCCCCTAATTGGGTTAGCTCAAATCGAAACTCAATTACATGCTAACTACGAAATCTAAGACATTTACTAAGCTAAACAAGTCCCTACGTCTTGGTTTCTTGGGGCGAGCTTCCGGCGATCTTTCGACGAACTTCCAACGAACTCTCGGGCAATGTTCCAGCGGACTCTCGGTAAGCTCCTAGACTTCACGATGATCTTCTTGGTGAGTTCCGACGCGCTTCTTTGGGAAGCTCCTGGACTTCTTGACTGATTCTTGTTGAACTTTTGATGAATGTCTGGACTTCCGACGAACTCTCGAACTCCCAACAAAATCACGTCCTTTACTCCGGGATTTCATTTTGCTTTATGCCTTGCTATCGTTGTTAATTGTGCACATGTAAAAACACAATTCGATCTAGACAATTAATACTAAGCATGAATCATGTTGTCCAACATGTCATTGGTCCCTCGACGCTTCGTCCGATTCTTCAGCGCATTATCCTCTCTTGCGGCCTATTGCCCAATCAATCAGTTGACCTTCGCAACTTCGATATTCTTGGCGCAATATCCATTCTTATTGGCCCGATACCCGAATTCACGACTTGAAGCCTTTTACCGATACGTCGATCAATCCTCTGGCTCGACGTCCAATCTTATGACATATTCCACCAGCCCAACATGATTCTTCATGCTTTAATTGTATCATCCTGATCGAAGCATCCTGCGTCACTCAAAATACGGATTAAATCATAAACATTCTCAATTGGTTTCATCATCAAAATTAGAGATTTAATAATCGAAAGTTGCAGGAGTCAATATGCCGATTGAACAATATGCCGAAGGAGAAGACGATGTGCCAAAGGATCGGACGAGCGCTGAATGAACCAATGACATGCCAGATAAAGGATTCATGCTTTGTAATTATTTGTCTATATCGAAGAAGATTTTAGGACTAATTGAGGTGATATTAGGGTAAAATAATGTCAACTCAATTAGAAGCCAATTAGGACTAATTGAGGCTCATTCAATGACCCAAATGTTGGGCCAAGCGATGGAACCGTTAGAATTGGCGGTAGAACCGTTTGTGAGTTGAGAAACTCGAAAAACTTGGTCTCCGAGGCTGTTAGGCAGTGGTATCGCCAATCTGGGTGGTGGTAACGCCTAGACACAATCTCCCAAGCGATAGTACCGTCAGACTGGGCGGTGGTACTGCCCAGTGTCGTCAGGCTACAGGCGGTGGTACCGCCCGTATCCTGAAATATCAGAGATTTAAATTTTGGCTCCAAGTTTTGAAGTCATTTGGGGTCTATAAATACCCCAACTATTCCTGTATAGAGAAGCAAGAAAGATTGAGCAGAACTTTATGATTCTAAAGCTGTAAACCTTAGAAAGTTGAGTTCCCTCTTCCCAAAGCTTAAAGAGAGTTCTAAGGGAGGTTTGAGAATGATACATTGTAAAAGAGGGTTGTAAAAGATTGTCTCCTAAATTTGTGAAAATGAGAAGAGGGGTGTAAAAAGATAGTTGGTCTTCGCCCATTAAAGGAAGACCGTTAATGGATGTCGATGGCCTCGACGGAAGAAGAATCAGGAGTGGAGGTAGGTCACAACGATATAACCATTATAAAATCTTGCATTTCTGTTTTACTATTTACATTTATTGTAAACCGTCGTACTTCCTCTTTACTCTAACTATACATTTTTACGAACGTATTTCAAGTTATCATCTTTCCGAAATCAATTTTATTGAATGAAAGATTTTACAAAATTGATGTTTTTACCGCTGTACTAATTCACCTCCCCCTCTCTTAGAGCCGACTCGTTCCTAATAGAAATAACTTTATCTTTCTCAATACTCTTTAAGATTAAAAAAGTTTTATTCGGATATCCTCTTTCGTAGTATCTTTTGTATCTTATACAAATTATTAAGAATTTTTTTAATACGACGACTATCTTTTTCTTTAACCAATCTCCTTCTTCTAATTTTAGCCTTGACTTGGGTTTTTCAGCGTGAGAAGATTCACAAATCCTTTTGGGTCAACCTTTGTTTTGTATTTGTCTTGGTCTTTCTTTTTCATATCACTTTTTATTTCATAAGAACTACATATATACTATTTTGCAAGGATAAACTTATGAACTATATATTTATATCATCGATGCAAATGTTTTCCAAGTTGCTTGGGCACCATTTTATAAGCTACATTAGCCAAATCATTTTCTTGCACTAATACCACGAAACTCATAAATGTCTCAAGATAATTTTTTTTTGTAGCTTTCGCATTTAGATTGTTGAGGCTCACGTGACTTCTGTTATTCTTTAACATCATTCATACATGTATCAAAGGTTTGAGTTGCTTGCTTGATAAGAAATAAATTTATTACCAAGTTATCTCAAAGAAAATTACAATTCGTGTGGCTCATGAAAGAAACATAACTTAATAGTATACAGTCACTTAGTAGGTTGTGGCTCTACCTCAACATCTGGTATCTTAGCGGGTATCTCAACATTTGGTGCCTTATAAGAATATAATCATATCTCACATGATAAAAGATTTAACTCTTTAATAATTTATAAATAATGAAATACAATCATTAAGATAGTTTTTCAAAAGAAGCTACAATAATAAATCTAAATTTGATTCGAAAACAAGGTGCTTACTTTATTAGATGATATTGTTAATATCATTTTATTTATTATTTTTCAATGTAAGGTAGGAATAGATCATTTTCACAATATTGAAAAGTCTAATTTTTTTGATGATTTAAAGCATATGACGTGCTCATAGAATCACCCATATCAAATATATGTTTGGATCAAATCATATTATATAAAAAATAGGTATAAGAATTTATAAACTATATACCTATACATAAGTTATGGGTTGGCGACCTTTCAATTAATCGATAATTGGAATCTCCTTTCTCTTAAATCTCCTTATTCTTTCTCTCAATATTAGAATCCTCTCAGAAATAAATAAATAAATTAATATGGACAAATTATACTTATTCAAAAATTTTAAATCATCAATGTTTGATACTAAAAACTACTATAATCTATAATTGCTTTGATAGAACAATGTATAGGCAAAAATATATAATGCATATATTCAATAAAAGTCTATCATTAATTCCTCATCATCAAATGCAAATTTATTATTAACCTTTTCAAATTTCTATGGGTTGGTTCTTCAAATAAAAAAAATATTTATGTATAAGATACTTTTCAAATCTATATGCCTTCAAATCAATAACCTCTTTAGTATTTGGTAGAAAGAGATACATTAGACATGGAAAAAGATAATTTCACCCCATTCACTACAAAATTATTATTCTTAGATCATCATTCTATAATTGACAATATTAATCTTTGAGATATGTGAATATTAGGGATATCTAAAAAATAATCAAATATAATATTTTTATAATATTCAAGTGAAATTACTTGATGATAAAGACCAATTTTTCTTAATAGGCTCCATAAGAAAACGAGGAAAATGATCCACAAAACTTCATTTTGAAATTATCCAACCAAGATGACTTTTCAACCCCTCTTTATCGTTAGAAAGATCTGATTCATAAGTACCAACAAATGGAATTGCAAAGATGAAATTTAAAATTTTATATAAATAAAAGCATACCTATACTTAAATCAACATTCTTGCAACTATCTTAGGATATTCTACACATACAATAAGTATTTAATGACATGATTACTTTTTGTTTAAAGTCAAAAGGGATTAAATTTAATAATTCAATGAAAATTTATCTGGCTAGAAAAAATAAGGAGAAAATAAAAATTGACACACTATTAAAAATCCATAAAATACTAAAAAATCTCTAAAACAAAAACCCAGTGTTATATTCAAAGTTTTCCTAAAAATTTCAGATCATTTTGAACAGTGTATGTATGTGATGCACTATTTTTTTTAATTTTTCTCAAAAATGATGCATCATTTAGTAGAAATTTTTTTCTCAACTAAATTTTTTACATATATATTTTTGACCTATTTAAAAGCTCAAATATGAAAAAATATTGCATGGATAAATTATAATTTATTAAAATATAAAAATAATTAAAAATAAAAAAAATTGTTTAGATGCTAAAAAAATTATAAAAATATTAAAAAATAAATTTTAAAATAAAAAACCAGTAACAAATATCTATAAGTGCCATATCTAAATATTTTCTAAAAATTTAAGATCATTTTAAATAATTTATTTATGTGTTGCAATGTTTTTGAATTTTCCTCGATAACGATGCATCACCTATTAAGAATTTTTTTATCAATTTTTTTTACATATATTGTTGACCTATTTGAAGCTCAAATGTAAAAACATATTATATAAATGCCTTATAATTTTTAAGAAATAGACAAAAACAAGAAGAAAATAAAAATAAAATAAAATATTATTCAAATGTTCAAACTTTCATAAAAATAATAAAAAAATTCTCTAAAATAGAAAACTAGTGACATATTCCATAAGTGTCTTATTTAAAATTAAAAAAAAATTAAGATCATTTTGACTAGTGCATCTATGCAATGCACTATTCTTGAATTTTCCTTAATAATAGTGCATCACCTATTATGAAAAATTTTCTCTAGACCAAGTTTTCTACATATATTGTGGGTCTGTTTATAAGTTCAAATGTGAAAAAAACATTATATGGATGAATTACAACTTGTTAGAAACAAAATAAACAATGTGAAAATAACATATTGTTCTGGATAAGGATTTTATTTTTATAAAGAATACTTAAAATATTGATAGTAAAATAATAAGTTTTCATAACACTATTTAGAATGATAAACATCAATCTAACTCTAAAACTGTAACTATATAATAAATCAAAAAATTAAAAATTTCTAGTAAATATTTTTATAAAAATGGAGACATACCTTAAAAAGCTATATCACAAATTGGTGGCTACTGTAGTTATGAAATCCTAGAAGTAGAAAACGCTTAAGATCTAGAACTCTCATTTAAGATCTACAACTCTCTCCTTGCGACAGTGATGATTGTAAGTGATGAAACTTGATCCTAAATATAATAATAATGTATAAAATTAACGATACTTGAAGGTTGAAATATATTACGATAATGGACCGGTCATACAGCACATAAGTCTGAGTCACGTATAAGAAGAATGTGTGTGTGTGTGTGAAGATGATTATGATGATTACGATGGGATTTGCAATTGATTGGGAAGAGGAGAAAACAAGACGGACACAGGTGGAGAAATAGAAAACGTAAAGGAACTGCATCTACTTGCAGAGCAAGACATGACTGGTGGGACAAATCCAATAGGTCGATTGCAAAGGCTGTCTACGTATGACTGTGGTTGTACTATTTACTGTTGACTGCATAACCTCTTTGCTGCTGAAGTTAATTTTCAGCAGCCCATGCAGTAGTCGTACGACTCCTCATTTCTCTCTCTCTCTCTCTCTCTCTGAGGGAGAGAGAGAGAGAGAGAGAGAGAGAGAGAGAGTAGGAAATTAAGTGACCAACCAACAATAAAACCCTTCAAATGAATTATTGTGGAGGCAGACTGAATCAGTCTGAAGCATAAGTTGACAACAACGGACCAAAAAATGTCGCCTTTGATTGTAGCAATTACTGCGACATCACAAGTTGGTGCCATGTAAATCCCATCTTTGTTTCGGCGGTGGAAGTATCAGAAAACACACGACAATGTCTCTCTAGAATGCCAATTTACTGCACCAAAATGAAGTATCTTCACGTCCTTCGACTAATGTATCCCACTTATTTAAAGACCAGCAATCCCCCACTCTTCACGCCTCTAGTTGCTATTGTACCACCGAACGATGGTCCTCAGCCTCCTCCTCTTCCTTCTCTTCTTCCCCTCCCTCGCCGCTCCCTCACGCATTCCGGCCATCATCGTCTTCGGTGACTCCACCGTCGATGCTGGCAACAACAACTACGTCCGGACCATCGCCAGAGCCAACTTTCCTCCCTACGGACGCGACTTCCCAGGCGGCCGCGCCACCGGCCGCTTCTGCAACGGCCGCCTCGCGACCGACTTCGTCTCGGAGTCCCTCGGCCTCCCGCCCACCGTCCCCGCCTACCTCGACCCGGCCTACTCCATCAAGGACTTCGCCACAGGCGTGTGCTTCGCATCGGCCGCCACCGGGCTCGACACCGCCACCTCCGACGTGCTAGTGAGTCCGTCCTCCATGGCCTTCTTAGGACACCGCGCCCGACAATTTAGCTACGTAGTTTCGTGGCTTTTAGCCCGCCACAGCGCCTACGGTGCGCGATCTAAATCGCGTCGCGACCGACGGCGTGACTCTCGTCCCGTGCCTGTCGCGACTTAAGTCATGCCCGGAGTCGTGGCATGTGCAGGTTGGTCGTTGAATTGAATGAATATTACGAGTCACATCTGCTGTCAACCCAATACGACACGACACGACACATCGACGAGTCTTTCCTCCACACCCCACCGTCAACCTCTACTTACGACGCCCTAACTGTGGATGCTCATGCGCAGTCTGTGATACCTCTGTGGCAAGAGATGGAGTACTTCAAGGAGTACAAGAAGCGGCTGACGCACTACGTGGGGAGGAAGAAGGCCATGCACATCATCCACGAGGCCGTGTACATCGTCAGCGTAGGGACCAACGACTTCATCGAGAACTACTACTCGCCGACGAGCAGCCGGAGAAAGCAGTTCACGGTGGAGGAGTATGAAGACTTTCTCATCGGCCTCGCCGCTCGCTTCCTCACCAAGCTACACCGGCAGGGGGCTCGCAAGATCTCCTTCACAGGGCTCAGCCCCTTCGGGTGCCTACCGTCGGAGCGGGCCACCAACTTCCTCGGCCACGGTGAGTGCATGGAGCAGTACAACAAGGTGGCCATTGACTTCAACATGAAGCTACAGGCGTTGATAGAGAGACTGTGCGCTTCGTCCCCGGGGCTCAAGCTGAGATTTTCTCCCACGTATGACTTGTTCCTCCACGTCGTACAGAATCCATCCTCATATGGTGAGTCTCCGACATGTTTCTTTCTTATCTGCTGGAGGAGACCTGCAGGTAAAAGCAAGCAAAGTGTTGCAGGATTCGAGAACGCGATTCGAGGATGCTGCGGGACGGGAAGAATGGAGATGGGCTACTTCTGCAACGAATGGAGCCATTTCACGTGTGAAGACCCAAACAAGTTTGTGTTCTGGGATTCAGTTCATCCGTCCGAGAGCTTGAATCGTATCTTCGCCAACCAGACGCTGAGGACCAGCCTGGCCGAGTTCTTATAGTTGATGTAGGCCGTTTAAGATCTCATATATATATATATATCCACAAGCTTAAGAAACAATCAAGCGGATTCAGTGAAGCTTAGCCGGATGTATTTGCTTTCTGCCTGTGTATGTCATGTGCCTTCTACAACAGAATGGTGAAGAAGATGAAGCCATTTCTCCGTGGAACTCTCCACCGTAACTCAATCTAGAGAAGGCGACGTGGAACTCCAAGACCGTGAATCTTGAGCCAGTTTCTACAATGATTACCAACAAAGATCATCGACTAATAATAGAACTAAGCTGAAGACCAACGACAACGTGTCCTGCATGACGACGGAGTTGCAGATAGGAAGGACGTCGTTTGCAGCTCCATTGAAACGACCCTACTCTCTGTCTCTGTCTCCCTTGAAATGCCTCTTGTCATTTATGAGTGGAGAATTTGTGGCATTTGGTTGCGCATAGTCAGTGGATCAAAACCACGAACTTTGCGGTCGTCTTCTGTCGCCTGACACTTTTGTATTCTCCTGATCCAACTCATTTTTTCGAGTAGTGGCCCTCTCAAGAACTTGACCTGTGGACCTCAGAGGACACCTCATTGCACAAACTTGATGGCACAATAGTACAAAACTCTTTGGAACACAGAGCATCGTCCATGGGGATGGGGGAATAACAGAGAGTGACTTGCTATAGGATAAGAGTCTTGATGTTGATAGGCCATGGATGAGAGGCAGAACAGCTCCATGGCTTCTGTCTCAGCCTGTGGTTCCCATTTTCTTCTGCAACATCATGTAGCATTGTTACGGAGGACCGAACTCCACATTCTCCTCCTGATGCAAAAGCATTGTTGCACGAAGGTCTTTACATATGATTGGACCACTCCCCACCAGTCTCCCTCAAGATTCCAATTTTTTTGTGCTCATAAACCCCCCTGCCTCTCCATCTCTCTCTCTCTCTCTCGCTCTCTCTCTCACTTTTGTCTTCTTCCACCAGGACACCCAAAAAGAGGTGCAAATCTGTAGTTACTGTTCTGTATTTCTCAAGAGGCCGATAAGAGCCAACAGTCCGCTGTTCTCCCACACCAATCCTCAGGAACCCAAAGGAAGCGTCTTTGTTCCTTCTCTTCAGCTTTCTTTAGCAGTGAGAGATCAAAAAGTGTTCTTTCTTTCCTTTCGTCTCTCTGGCTTCTTTGGCTGGTGTGGAGATGAAGCAGCTGGATAACGGGAAAGGGCGCAGGGTCCACCCAACCCCACTAACGGGGGCAGCGGCGACGCGGGACCTCCTGGCTGCGCTCCCAGCGACGGTGCTGGCCCTGGCAGCGACGCTGACTGCGGCGGAGCAGGAGGTCCTGGCGTACTTGCTCTCCGGAGGAGGCGGCGGGGGGAGGTGGAGGGAGCGGCGGCGGCGGCGGGCTCACCCGCCGGAGCTGGGTTGCGGGTGCTTCGGTTGCTACAAGAGCTTCTGGGCGCGGTGGGACGCGTCGCCAAATCGACACGTCATACACAGGATCATCGACATCGTGGAGGAGAGCTCGGAGGCCAGAGAGCTTGACCGCGGGAGTGGCAGCAGAAGGAGAAGGCGGAGCGGCCGCGGCGGGAGGAAGGACGCTGGCTTGGCGGCGGAGGTCGCGGCAGCTGGGGGGGAGGAGAGCTTGGAGGTGGTGGGGATGGGATTCTCCCGGTTGGATGGAGGACGCTTGGCGGACGATGATGGCGAGGACGGTGATGATGATGGAGAGGAGGTAAATGGTGGCAGCAACAGCAACAACAACGCTAATGGAGGTTGCAACTCTGTGAGGAGATTCATGAGCTTCATTGGGGAAAGAGTTTGGGGAGCTTGGAATTGAATGAATGTAGACAGAGAGATGGAAAAGGAGGGAGTTTTGGATGCTGGAAAGGTCAGTTTTGATGCCATCTCCTGCCTTTTTCCTTGAATGGTTTCTTCTCTTTGATAGGGAGAAGTACTTGTACATTTTCCTCTTGTTCGTTTGAGAATTTACTCTCTCAGCATCAAAAGACATGCTTCATTTGAAAAGAGGTAAGATCTTTAAGCATTTCAAGTTTATTACAAGTTCTTCTTGCTCTCATATGATTCTTACTCTTCAATTCTATCTTGTAGGACTTCTATCTCCTTCCAAATTTTGCTTGTTTTGACATAATATCATTCATCATTGCTGGAATTTCTATTCAATTAGGAAATTATATATTGCTTGAATAGAAGAGAAAAGAGAAAATTTTTCATGAATGTGGAGGAATTTATTCATTGACAAAAGCTTAAACTTCAATCTAAGATTCAGAGAGACACACTACACAGTTTCATTGTTCACAGATTATTACTATTTCTACAATAAAGCAACTAATGCTATCTATATTAATCTGTTCCTTGCTTTCCTTTTTGAATAGTGTTCTAACTAGTATCCCTGTGTATTACATGTCTCTAAAAATGAAGAGAGTTATATTTTGGTTACTAGTTTGTGAAGAGTTTGGTATATTATCACTTGATGTCACTGCTTATCTCTTGGCAATCACTATTAGTGTCTCTTTGTGCTATGTGGGATTTCTATTGGTTTTCCTCTGTTGAGTTATGTTTGTGTAAGCCAATTCTCGGTTAATTGAGCCCCCTTGTGCTACATAACTTTTTATGGATTTTGTCAAGTACTTGTTGCATGATTCTAATGCCATTTTGATATCTATGATTTGGCATCATAAAGCTGAAGTAAAGCCAAGCATATAGCCAGCTCAAAAGCTAAGGTAGCAAATGGCTAGTAAAACCACAGTTTTTCTTCCTCTTTTTCGCCTGTGGTGGCATCTATTCTCCTCCATTATTGCCAAACTTGAGTCCCTGGTTCTCCAACTGACTGAATCTGCAAGTTTTGCAGAATTATTTGAACAAGGAACGATTCGAATCAATTAACCAACTTATAACAAGCAAAGTTTCGTTCAGAATCTCTAAGCCTCTTTTGCCTTTGATATAAAGAAAACACAGTAGACTAAGCACTGGGACTGAGGGCATTTGGTGCTTCAGCATTCCCAAAAGACGGAAGGCTAATCTTTTAGCAACTTTTTCTAGTTTCACGGCATGGGTTGGCATCTCCAAAGTGTAGCTCTTTAAATTTTAATGTTGGTGTGGGGACAAGCCTGTTCTCTGTAAATGTAGATACACTACTTTGTGCCTATGTATCTGAATCTGCCATGCACTATGTTTCACTTCATATGACTTCTGTTTCATCAACCAATTCATATTATACATAGACTTGGTCATGTGGCTTCTGTTTAACTTCATATGGTGAGACACAAGGACTTCAATGTCTCATTGCATAAGCCATGGAAGTCATTGGTTTTTGTGCTTCATTATAATGGTCATGTTGACTTTAATTGATCTCACCTGCAGAAAAAAAGAAAATCTGAAACTGAATGTGTCTAGGAAAGTAGTGCACTTTTTTAAGCTGGTCAATTATGCAGAGCATTCACTTTGTCTATTACAAGATATTCTGAATTCTAATCATAATGTCTTAGTACTGTCAAAGTTCACTTTTGATTTTTTTTCTTAATTATCAAACTAAATGCTTCATTCTCTTCATATCTTTTCATGTAGTTTCAGAATCTTACACTTCAATCCTTGGCAGCTTTGTGCCAAACTCTTTTATCCCCCTTTTGCTATTTAATGTTGATTGTTCTGAGTTGCTGGTATGTTCAAAAAGTATGGTCTCCATTTTGCTTCTCTCTCTCCCTCTTTGGATGGCATTTCTCCTTCTTAGATCTCAAGAACCCATTCATCAGATTACCTTGAATCAAATGTATAGTTCAACATTATCCAAGGGCACCTGTGGTAAAAGCAACACATCAACTTGTTTAATAATTTTTCTCTGAAATGTCTGCTGAAATCTGATACAAGTCCTATTTCTTAAGATTGAATGGGTCAATGGTCAAAGATGCATGATATATTGGAAGGAGGGAGAGATAAATTAATCATGCAAAACAAAACAAAGGTAAAACCTTGTGAAGTGTGAGTAAGTTTCTTTAGCTGGACTGCAGCATGGATCTCTGAACCCAAAAGATTGAGATAAAAGCCTAGTTTAGATCCACTGGGACTTTGATGTCTTGGATGGCAGAACATGTCTCTCCTTTGTGTAATCTAATTCTTATCTGACACAAATTGCACATTTCTTGTTAATGATGACATTATGGCTCTTATGATACATTTATATATAAATATGTATATATATATATATATATATATATATATATATATGTTGTTTCTTAGGAAAAATTTACTGATTTAGATACTTATATATGGTGATTGGTTGAATGCTCAAGTTTTAGTTGTTTTTTATGATTGAGAATTAAGATTCTCTTGGTACATTTATTTGTACCACAGAAGGCATCCTTGTTGGGGTACATCAATTGGCATCCACCCACTCATGGCAAGTGCCTCGCAACTTGATGGGTGCTTCATTGTCCACCCATGGCAGTGGTCTCACCTGTGGTCACCACATCTACAATTAATTATTTATTTAATGCTTTTTAAGAATTTGGATTAAAATTTATTTTATTTTTTCAAATGGTGAATGGTGGAGGTAAAAATTAATAACTTGATAAAATCTTTATTAAGTAAACTAGCTGGTATGATATTTTTAGCTTTCAACTTAACATTGTTAAATGATAAAAAGAATAAAAATATATTACCATTTCTTAGTACCATTAAGCCTTGATGAAGTTATTGTCACCGCAAGGGACAAGATATCATTCATTACTCGAGTACCGCGTTACCCGATCATGTGGCTAGAAACAAGCGAAGCTGTGGTTCTGCTAACTGCAGGTGAGAATAAGACATGTAAACTTGGCTAATAGATGGTTTTTTGGGGGGTGGAACATAGTATCGTCTCAGTGGTGAGCGGTAGGTTCACTGACGGGTGTGCGCTGCTCACTGCGGTGAGAATAAGAAATAGAACATTTAATGATTTGAAGCCTAAAAATTATTTTTTGGACCACTTTTCATCTTACTTGCAACCGGTAAGCACACCGGGAGTATTCGTCCCATATTCTTTGGGATCATAGCGGCATTTAACTGGCAAGCGGTATGTTCACCACGGTTTCACATACCATCATAGTCTTTATAACAAGTTAATTTTTTTTTTTTTATTGCTATTTAGATGATGTTCCTAAATTATTATAAATACCTATTTAAATCGTAGATATATCAAATGAGTCTTAGCATATTTTGATTCTATTTGACTCATTTATAGTGTTTTAACACTCTGCCAAAAATACTATAACAGATCAAAATAGGTGAAAAAGTTTTAAAAAATAATTTGGATATTTTTCGAATTATGAGCACTGTTTTAAAAAAATAATTAAAAAAAAGTATAATCATTATTTGGGAGAAAACCAAAAAATGAGGGTCCTTTTCTAGAACATCACCCTTATACTATACATCATGTCAATGATATGACATATTTTGCATTCAAAATACTTACTACAGAACATAAATGGAATGCCAAGGTGTTTGTATTCTGAAAAGAAAAGCTGATGTGAGTGAAGATAAAAAGAAGCATAAATCAAGTTCCCAAATAAGAACAAATTATAGTTGCAATGACATCAACATAGAAACATTATTCTAAAATGCTTGATTCACATGGTAAATACTTGACATTCTCCTCGTATGATTGTTCTCTTCTCAAAACGCTGACATCACTCCATGAAAAAGACAGAAAGAAATCTTACATTACCACCAGCTACTTATTTGTGTGAGCTGTTTCCTTCCTCGTCACCTCTCAGATACATCTTCCAACTGCCAATTTGTCAAGAGAATGATAACCAAAAATGGTAATCGAGATGCCAAAATTTCCAGCCTAGAGGCATGACAAAAACGGATGTGAAGCTGCCTCTAATCCGACTGATTTATGGATGACTCTGAATGAGGTGTGGTATGCGTTGGAGATGTTTGTGTACAAGGACTTCCATGCTCATTGTTATCCACACCCTGCATCTCACCAATTCTCACAGATTTGAACTCATCGGGTGCTATTGGGAAACTGCAGGATGAACTATCTGCTGCCATCCATGTAGATTTCGCAACCCTTTGGTGGGGAGGCATCACTGATGAGTCTGGAAGAGGGAATACAACCACATATGGGTGATCGAATTTACAAGATGCACCGTATTTGCAGCTTCCGTATGCAGCATAGAATGTGCATGCAGGCTCACCCTTCGTGATCGTCAGATGTACATGCACATAAACAAGGAAAACCATCAGATACTTAACGGTAAATAAAAGCATAAACACCAAGATTTTAAAGAGAAAAAAGTTAATTACTGGTCTGAGAGGAAGTCCAAATGGTCCAATAGTGCATGCAGCTACTTGGTTCCTCTCTTTAGGGTGATGGTACTTGCAAGAACTACCGTATTTGCAGCCCCCTGTTTTCATGTAATATTGGCATTCTGGTTGATCAGGTCTCTCTGGAAAAATGACTGCCATACTTGAACCTGGATCCGCATGATGCTTTGAGTTGGGTATGTGATCAGAACCAAGAGACTTGTTGGAGGGAATGCTCGCACTGCCCTGTTTGAAGAATTATATAGAAAATCTCATGTAACTTTCTTGATTAATCACAAATGACAGAGTCCTAGCAGTTTGGTGTGTTTGTGTGTTTAAATTGCCGCAATCCACCCAAAGTTACATCTTTAATTAGAGATGGACTAGGCAAATCTATATAAGCATTGTTATCTGCTATTTCACAAACTGATAAATCAACTGGTCTTTATATATATATCTAGTAGTTGGGTGTGTTTTTTCAACATGATACTAGGAAGAGGACAGGCAGTTGAACTTAGTTCAGATGTCGGTCAGGAGCTAATACCACAAGTTTGAGCACATTTAAAGTTTCCAGACAAATGTAACTCGTATTAACGACAGCACATTACAAAAACCATGTAATCATAATCTGATCTTAAAAATGAATATGTTGATACCATATAAAGAGTTCAATTTTAAAATAAAGTGTTCCATATAACAACAAAAAGATGCACATGGAGTTAAAAAGTGTCATATTAAAAGCATTAGTTAAATTTAAAGAGAATCACTTAGCATCAATGTAGAATTTATCCGAAGCCTCGGTCCTGAGCTAATAAGAAATAACACCTTAATGTATCAACATTAAAATAAACAACGCAGGCAATCTAGTGGATTTCAATTCCTAATTCTAACTAATAGCTGCTTACCGTGTATTTGGTCCAACCCTGCTGCACAGGTGCGGTGGCTTGGGTGGATGGAAATATAAGGGGCATGCAAGATGGGAACCCTTGCATACTAGGATTGGTCATGTAAGGGGTCTTCAACGTAGGCCATAGTGGAAGTCCAATCAAAGATGGTCCTCTTATTGGTGCAGAAGATCCTGTATATCCATACACCAAGGAGCCTGATATAGGAAACATGGTTCCGATACTCACAGGCTGAGGATGATTGAACTTGCAGGCAACTCCAAATTTACAATAGCCAGTTTTCATGTAGTATGGACAAGATTTTTCACCCTGTGAAACCACATCAAATAAACATGTTACAGAAGTCTCATCAACACATTATTCAAAATTAAGGAATTTGATAACCACAAGATAAAAAAATTTGTCGAACCTTGCGAATTGGTAAACCCAAATCATTCAATTGAAATAATTGAGCATCATGCTTGTCTTGTGGATGATAATATTTACAGGTTGCTCCAAATTTACAAGTTCCTGTTTTGAGGAAAAACTGCAACAGCAAATCCAAATAAACCAAATGTTACCACAAAATATAGATCATTAAATCATATGCTATATAATAGATTAGTGATAGAATCATGAGAAATAAATGCAACTGATTAGGAAGGTCTACGTCTGATTTGCACTACACATGCTATTGGTTAAAAGACATTAGCACAGCTATAGGTATGAGTTCCAGTAGAATTGAATTTTGCTCATGTGGTAATCTTTATATATTATGATCTCCAAACAAATAGGTACGCCCATTTTAGAAAGACTTGTGCTGTACCTTACAGAGTTAAAATTCAGAATGAGTTGAATTATATAATTACCTAAGGCTGATTCAAGCACCCATTATGCACAAATTCATTGTAAAGGCATTCGTGAAGGATAATATATACAAGATCACTATCATTTTGCCAGGTCTCATTAATCCTTAGCTATTTGCATCTTGGCAAGAATGAGAAGTTGCAATATGATGCTATAGCCAACTGATGAGAAATCCAACATTTAGATAAAAAAATCAGACATAGGCCTGTTTTTTATGTCAAAAGCATGATAGACTAAAACATCCTCTTGTACCATACTGTATATATATGGTAGTTTTGAGTCTTTTGACACAACAGAAACTATTGGTTTAGCAAACTAGATATGTTCCACTGGAAGCCCCAAGCATATTTATTTTGTAAGATATTCCATAACTGATATTTTTATATTAATTTTCTTAGAAGTATTGGTAACTTGAAGTTGTAGCTAAAACATTGTAAAATGTACGACTTCAAAGTAGTTTTAATTATTTCTGCAAGTACACATGAAAAAAGAAGCTCCTAACACAAAATCATTGAAGCATTCTAGAGAGAATGAAATATTAGGAGGAATATTTTGCTTTAGAAAAGCAAACATGGTTTAATAGAAATATACTTTTCGATAATGAGAATAGTTTAGACATATCCAGTAACTTGAATAATTGAAAGTTTAATATAATAACTAGTATCCAATAAAGACTGTGATCTGTGTAGGAAAATGACTTCCCTCATTTCTTACCCAAGCTATCATAGTCTAAGCAGTGGCAAAACAACCAAAGACAAGTTACACCATTTTTTGGCAGTCTTACTGCCACATCTTAATAGCATAAAGCCAGCAGACTATGGTCATTATTTTAGTGTTGAATTCTATGGCCATGGTGCCAAAACAGGAATACTGAACTTAACAGATAAAACAGATGTCTCAGCACTACAGTGGTTCTCAAAATGAGGGATGAAACTATGGTATTTTTTTGGGCAAAGATAAATGTACCTGGCAGTCAGGTTGACCATCTCTTGGGGGAAGTTCATCTCTACACCGAGTTTCCTGGAGCAGAAGAATGAGTTAGAAAAAAAACCAAATAATCCATCTCTAGAATCACTATTGATGGTAAGAAGCTTGAGCTGGAGGAACAAAACACTATCAACAGGAGTCCAATTGCTCTCACCTTAGCAGTGATGTTAGGATGGTTGTACTTGCACTTGCTTCCATAACTGCATAAGCCGGTCCTCAAATAGAAACTGCAGTTAGGTTCTCCAGGGCGGTCAGGATATGGATTCGGCTGCCCATCAGCATCCTCCCGACCATCCTCATCCTCAATATTTAAACGACTCATGGTTTCTGCCATCAAGAACCATCAAAACCCATCAAGTTTCCCTTTTTATCACACTCTGCTTCGTTGATCGATTCTTTGCATGTCTCATGAATAAAAAGGAGTCTTTTTTAATCCGAAAAAGCAATCAACAACAGATTGATCAAGAGCAACACCACAGCAGAAAAAAAAAAAAAAAAAACAGAGGGGATTGAACCGGAACAGAACCGACCTTCAAGTTTACCCGGCGACGCATTGGAAGAGGAATCGGAGAGAGCATTGTGCCTAGCGCCGGGCATCGGAGTGGTGATCGAGCGAAACCCAAGATCAACCGATCGAAGCCAACAAAGATAAATCAACTCCTTCCCCCCTTCAAACTCCTCAACTCGATCCCCGTCCGCCCTAATTCCAATCAACGATTCCACTCCCAAAGCGTGAAATTGGACGCAGAAGGAATTCCCACGAGCAGCTTTCCGACAAAATTTAGATCTCTGGATGATGCATCGAATCAAATCGTCGGTTCTATTTGTTACTCTCTCTCTCTCTCTCTCTCTTGGCTGCTTTCGTTTTAATTTACCATATCGATACGCTGAAGGAATCGGAGGAAAAGAGAAATTTAATGGGGAAATGTGTTTATTATTATGTAGTGTATTTTGTTCATTAATTAGTGGATCCTAGAAATTAATTTTTAAGACGGGAAAGGCCTTAATTCTATTAATAGTTATTGAGGGATGCTTTACTTATTTAATGATAATTAACACCATCTTATCGGACGAGATTAATAGAAGCAAGAACTGTCGTAATCACGTGCCTGAGGCAACCGGGAGTGCCATTCATTCAGGAAACAGGATTCTTCACCTTGACGGAAGTCTCGCGCCCACTTGCTTACTTGAGCCCAGGTATTCTGAGAGGCCATGTTTCCTGTCTCCGAGATTGGCCAAGACAGGGTATCCGTGCCAGTGCTACCGAGCTTACGGCCTCTGGACACCTTGGTTTTGATCGGCTGTTGTTTTTTACACGTGGACAGTAATGGTTCGTCGTCTTCCAAGTTTGAGGCTCTAACGTGACTACAACGTTGCTGTTTGGTGTTCGACCGATCTACAAGGCGGTCACCGGTCCTCGCCGGGATCGGCTCCTCGAAAAGAACTCAGAAACCCCAGAACGCTTCTGGGGCCCAGGAACAGTAACCAGGCGGGTGCGTCAGGCTACGGCACCACGGTCACCGTTGGATCTATTGGACACCGTAATCCGACGGTTCAAGATCTCCGAGAGGGATCACCTGAACTTGGGTCAATGTTTTCGGTATATTGGGTCAAAATACGTCAGGATTTTGACCACGTTTAAGTTGACCAATGGCATTTCCCTTGATACAGCAACGCAGATGTCACGTAGCGTTTCTTTCTTCAACATATCTCAGGAAATCTTTGCAGGGATGCTGAGGATCCATATTTAAGATACGCTGAATAGGGCCACTTTGTGCAATGTGGGAGAGATTCTCCGCAGAGGATTGGGTGGTCCATCAAGATAAGTATGGATTTATCCATCCACGAATATACCGCAACATGGATGTGCAGTCAGAGATTGTGGCCGGCAGTCATCGATTCTTGTTCTGGATGTTCCAGTGCATCCTCTTTTCTCTGCAAGGAAGAAGTAAATGCTTGATTTCCTTCTCGTCCATCCCTGCTGGTGATGTCCACTGACGAGCGAAGCATATGAGATCATGATCTCGAATCCATGCTCACATCTTAAAGCTAACTTGTTCCAGGATGGGATCAGGCTCAAGGAAGAAGAGGGTGGAATCTACCATGATGATGACTGCAGCTTCTTGTTCATGGATCTTTTGCATTAATTTGTACTGGAAACAAGTTTGCATTTGAATCAGAATAATGAGACTGGACACACTCTTCCAGTTCTTGGACAACATCAATGAAGTGGACTGACATTTACACCTTCCTTCAAGGCAAAGTAAGAGCTGACAATGAAGCTTGATACTCCAGGCAGTAGACTGTCTGTCCGATACTTATAGTAGGAAGACAAAGATTTGTATCGCAACACATTGTCATCCATTCAGTAAAAAGAATCCTTTAACTTGAAAATGAGGCCTGAGAAAGTTTGAAGCTTGAGATATCGAATTGCTCCATAAACATTTGATCGGAAACTCTTGCTTTTGCAGCGGCAAAGCATCGGTACTCGTCGAATATTGAAGCAAGGCACCACCGCTGCAGTTTTCTTAGACATCCAACGACACAACCAGTTCGATGCTGAAAGCAGACAGACTGAAGATTATGATACTTCATGACTATGTTTGCAAGTACTGAGAATGATCTGAGAGAGTATGATGAGTTTTACCTTTCCTCGGTTGCAATGGATAAGGAGTGGGTGGTTTCTGATATCTACAATTCAAAGTTACAGTTCATGAAACGATTAAGCAGATGAAGTCCAAATGATGTTTGACAGATCTAAGAAAAGCAGTTTATGAACATTTTATACCAAGAACTACTTTGAGTGCTTCACGAATTGTATCTTCTGGAATGTTGGCAAAAGGTTCCTGCAGAGGAAGTGGCTCTTAATAGTATTCACAGAGTAGCTTAAACAGACAGTTTTAGCCAAGATGACTGGTGATGCTCCTATCATTATTCTCAGAGTTAAAAGGATGACAGAAAATTAAATACTGTTAAATTACTCTGAACATTGTCATAGTTGCATGCCAAGTTCATGGTTTTAATATACCACTGAGTGCAAGATAGATCTAATTGAGAAGGCTGAACTAAAATTGTAAATTTTACATATTATTATGAAAACAAATATACTTGTCTAAGAAGTTATCTTCAAGGTTGTAGAGATACACCTTCAATGCATTTACTTCCTACTGCTGCTAATCATAGTTCCATCTTCGATTATTGATATGTATCCTAACACATTAAATCCATTAAGCTAGAATTTAGTCAGCCAGTATGATTCATAACCTAGTCATGAGTATTGATCTATACCCTCCTTTTGTCCAACTACCTTCAATTGCCTTTAGCAACCAGTACCAACCATGAGTTATATGGTTGCTGGTTACAATGCCTGGTGATGGGTTTGAGAAGCCCTCTTGATCGGAGTTGCAGCACTACAACCACCATTTTCATGAACTAAACACTCCAATTACTAGAACATTTTCTAGATTTGCAGCAGCACTTTATTGCTGAAAACTCAAGCCTCACCTTTGGATCATCAATCTGGCTGCCAGAAGTGAATCACAGCAAAAGCTACTCAGTGGTTTAATAGTCTAGTTGATGCTGAGCAATTAGACTTCATGATCATTACTGCCTCATCAAGCATCACGAATCAGATAGGTTTGTACCTTTTTTTAGTGATGTTAAAACTCAGGGGTAACTTCTTTCATCAGAGTGGAGATGAACTTTTTTCTTAGAATCAAAGTTCTGTTCAAGTGTTTGCTTGTCTAAAAGACAAATTTCTAGAGCAAAAAATGGAAATAACACATAAATTTAATCTTTTAAAGTTATAAATCAAGGAGCATGAACACAACAGATTAGCTTCACCAGTGGAGAGCATGAGAAGAATAATTTTCATTGACTAAATTCGATGACAACAGACAATTAGCATTTACATGACTTAATTATGCCAACAAGACATCTTGATTTGTTGCTCAGGAAAATAAAAATTCATACAATTTGTTTATGATTCTGTAATACTTTCTGCAAAATTTATAATTCACATTTCTCAACAGTTTATTTTACGATACAAAATCCAATATAACTTCTCAATCGTAATGAACCCTTTTAGTTTGCTGTGTCTTGAATCTTATAAATAGAGCATCTTAACTCAGTCTTTTATGGAAAAGAGAAGACATAAAAATGACAAACAAGAAAAGTTTCTGTACATGGCTTCTCAGCTGTTAAAGGCTTTTATCTGAAAAGGAGGACCATCATAGAGTCCTTCTGTTGTTTTATGCTTTGGGAAATAAGTTTTGGAGATTGTTGAAAGACACAGAGGAAGCAGGCAGTAATGCTTTAATGGTACCAAATGGTAACTTGCCATCAAAATTTGCTCAAAGAGAAGGAAAAGGGGAAGTGAGAAGCAACAAATAGTAATGGTGGATATGTCATGAATAATCTGATGAACTATTGGAGCCTATGACCAACCTAACTGATGGCTACATCTAATACTGACAAAGATGCAAGTGTCTAAGAGAGAATGATAGAAGAGAGTAGCTCTCGGACCAATTTATGATCAGTGGGCATGGATAAGCTACTGAATAGACCAGAAAGCACAGAGGTCATGACAGAGAAGAGAGGCTTCACATGTCTTCACCTGCGCCTACTCCGTGGATTAGCACACCAGCAGTACATCCAGAATCATAAGCAAGAAGAAGCAGGCATTTTGGTTGATGGATTAGGAGGAAACTGGGCATCAAGATCGCACCTTGTACCCGTCGATCCCGAACTGGAAAAGCCTGATTCCGTTGGCCCGAAGGAAATCGAGGTTGGCGTCCGGGTATGGCTCCGGGCAAAGACACCTGCAGCCCAAACCAGAGGCATCAAAACCCACAAGAGAAAAAGGACGCTTTTGAGCAACCAAAGAAGCGATCTTTCCGGGATCAAGGAAGAGAGGGAGGAGCTTCACGCACAGGACGGAGCGGAGGTGGAGCGCGCGCAGGAAGCCGAAGTTGGCGGCGTCTGGGAAGCCCGAGCGGAACACGTCATAGTCCACCATCGCGAAGTTGAGCGGCGGCACCAGCACCGCCGCCCCCGCGGCGGTCGGAGGAGGAGGAAGAGGGTGAGCGGGTTCCGCCTCCGGCACCACCTCCTCCTCCCCCACCGCCACAGCGAGCGCTTGCTTGACCATCGACAAGAGAATATACCGTAATATTCTCCCCGCGGCTTCGCTGCTCTGTTTGGAGAATCTTCTGAAATCTTGGACCGACGAATGAATGGATGAACAGTTAAAAGGAAGGCAGCGGTACGACAGACGACCGAGTACGTTTGTCTTCTCTTCTCTTAGTGGTGACGATGACAACGCTAACAATGGGTTTGAGGTCTGGTTTTCCATTCCTTGGATCATGCCTTCTTGCTTTCCAATTTCACCTACTTCTAGGAAGCACAGAGAGATTGTGGTGGAGGATCGAGTGTGACTCAGCAGCAATTCTCTGCAGTGGTCCTCCTCGGTGACAACAGAGCTTGTGACATTGCCGCTGGACTGTAGGCTTACGTTGAGCTGCGACACCAATCCTACTTAGTTCACCATGAAAGATCTCGTAGAACCGAAAGGGATGCCATACGAGAAAGCAAACGAGAACTGGAAAGGCATAAAGTACATCCCACAGAATATGCTGTGACTTTGGATTACTTTAATCCTTCTTCTCTCCTCCACGTACCCTCTTGTGGCTGCTATTTGTTCTTAGTTTCTCCTCCAACAAAGCTTCGTATAATCCAGAGGAAATTTTGTTCTACATTGTATATACTGCCACATCTGTCATACCAACTTTTTGTGGTCGGAGTCTACTTCGACAACTCTGAATGAAGACAAAAGGTGAAGTCAACTCATCCGGAGATGTTTCTTCTTCTTCTTCTTCTTCTTCTTCTTCTTCTTCTTCTTCTTGTGCAGAGCTACATTATGATAACATTTGCCGAAAGATACATGAGAAAGTGATACTGATCCATGGCGTTCTCTGATCCTATATGACCAGAGAACAACAAAATGCTCAACCACGGAAGGTATCCATCCAGCTGAAGCCTGCTCAGCTGCTGCTTTGCATGTGTTCGTCGGAATGATCGCAGCTGCTCAAAGCGCAATCGCACAGTTTGCAGATAGCAGATACAACACAACAGGGGAGGATGCTTGCTTGGATGCATGGATAAGACAGCCTCCCCAGAAAAGACGGCGCAAAATTTAAAGGGCAAGCAGTGAGCGCGATAGAAGGACGTGGCTGCGGTTTCTGCATGCAGAGTGTAAACACCAAATCTAATCGCTTGTCAAAGATAATTATGGATTGTGTTGGTGTAATCATTGCAGCTTACCAAAGGAGATGGATTGCTTAATATCCTCGTCCTTACAACCCATATAGTGTTACTGTTTTAGGGTCAAGAACAGTTAACTCTGGGAAGGAGATGGTTTGTTTCTGCATGCATGCGCCCGTTTGTGGTGCACCCATCTGAAAGACTAGCAGAGACCTCTCTGTGGTTTGCCAGACGAAGCAGGCAGACAATTAACCCAAAGATTTGGAAAGGAGAGTCCTTGGAAGGCAGGACAGAGTGGGTGAGTTGCTTGTTTCCAGAAGCATCCAACCTTATGATGGTAAGTATTAAACTCCCACTCCAAATAATGCATTGATTCAGTGTGGACCTTAATGGAGTCATGGGTTAGGGAAGGTGGGACTCACTTTCCATGTGACTCCCACATGTGTATTAGTAGTAGGTATTTGTGAGCCCCAAAGATTAATCAGCACCTTCCTCTCTCTCTCTCTCGCTCTCTCTTCCTCGTATGTTTGTGGGGACGGAAGGAAGATGCTTGGGAGTCATGTTGTCAAAACCTTTAGGATCCTGCCGATCTCGTTCGTAATTCTCCTTCTCCCTGCCGCCACCGGGGCTGCATACGACTACCGCGAGGCCCTGTCGAAGAGCCTGCTCTACTTCGAGGCGCAGCGCTCCGGCCATCTTCCTTACCACCAGCGCATCACCTGGCGCGGTCACTCCGGCCTCACCGATGGCCTCGAACAAGGAGTTAGTCAGCGCGTCTTATTCGTCTTGTTCTTCTTCTTCTTCGGTATCTTCATCTCATCGGTTCCTTTCTGAGAACAGGTTGATTTGGTTGGAGGATACTACGACGCAGGAGACCACGTAAAGTTCGGCCTGCCGATGGCTTTCACCATAACCATGTTGTCTTGGGGTGTCATGGAGAACGGGGATGCGATCGCGGCGGCTGGGGAGTTCGAGCACTCGTTGGAGGCGATCAAATGGGGGACTGATTACTTCATCAAAGCCCACACTCACCCCAACGTCCTCTGGGCCGAGGTATTAAGATCTTGCATGGCATTGCGCTGTTCATCAACTTCATGTCATTATGCCGATCCACATTAACCATCGGTTCTCTTCTTCTTCGTCGATTAGGTCGGAGACGGCGACACCGACCACTACTGTTGGCAAAGGCCAGAAGACATGACCACGTCGAGACAAGCGTACAAGATCGACGCGGAGCACCCGGGATCAGAGCTAGCAGGAGAGACAGCAGCAGCCATGGCGGCTGCGTCCATCGTGTTCAAGAAGACCAACCCACGCTACTCTCACCTCCTACTGCGTCACGCCCAACAGGTGGGGTTCCACGCAACCACACACACCAACGCGCTCAGCATCACCAGTCTCCCGCTATAAACAGAACGCATCATTTGGCATTGCAGCTGTTCGAGTTCGGGAACAAGTACAGAGGCCGCTACCATCTCAGCGTGCCGGCGGCGAAGAGCTACTACCCATCGCTGAGCGGCTACGGCGACGAGCTGCTGTGGGCGGCGCTGTGGCTCCACCGGGCGACGGGAAGAGAGTATTACTTGCAGTACGCGGTTGACAAAGCGTACACGTTGGGCGGGGCCACATGGGCCATTTCAGAGTTCAGCTGGGACATCAAATACGCCGGCGTTCAAATTCTTGCGTCCAAGGCAAGACTTTTCGTGCCTCTTCTCCTGCTCACACCTTTCTTTATTGACCTCCTCACCGTCATCTCTCTACCTAAACGCGCTAAGACTGACGTAGAACTGATGAAATTATCGTGGGAATTCATTTAGTTGGGAGAAGACTTATTTGGAGGGGTAGATGAGAGATGATGTAGTCGATTCTCAACTAAATCTAGAAAGAGAGAGAGTCATGGCGTGTTTCCGACGAGGTTCGCTCTATTGACTCATTGCGGACACCAATAGCTGAGGGAGTTGTTATACGGTGAGAGAAAGGGATGGAAGCCAAGTGGCTCAGTCAACCGACAATTGACCTGTAGACTGATGCTGACCATGCAATGGTCAGACGTAGGTCTCTGTATTCGTCAGAACTTGTAGCACAAGTAGGTTTGAATCACTCGTCAATGGCGATCCACTCTGACCAACCTGAGACCTCCAACTTTCTAACAATGAAGAGGAAATTGCTCTACAGAATTGGCCTTTGCAAAGTCTTTGAAGATCCCATGGCTTTGTGGAACAGTTCTAATGAATGAGATTAATGGAAGAACAAGATCAATACTTCACAACTGCTCTCCCCGTCAGAATCGATCCTAACAAGAAGCATTGAAATGACTCGTAGTAGTGACAAATCCTTGGCTTTTGTATCAGCTGCTGATGGAAGGAGGCGGAGGACGTGTTCAAGACCAGCAAAGAAACACACTGCAGCAGTACCGATCTAAAGCAGAGCATTACTTGTGCTCCTGCCTCGGCATGAGCAGCAACGACAGCAACGTGCGCCGCACCCCTGGTGGCCTCCTCTTCGTCCGCCGGTGGAACAACATGCAGTACGTGGCCGGCGCCGCCTTCCTCCTCATCGTTTTCTCCGACCAGCTCGCGCTGGCCCACGAAGATCTGCACTGTCCCCGGGGTTCGCTCAGCCCGCAGGAAGTGCTCTCCTTCGCCAAGGCCCAGTTGGACTACGTCCTCGGCTCCAACCCAATGGGCATCAGCTACATGGTGGGCTTCGGGCCCCGGTACCCCACCAGGGTGCACCACCGAGCGGCTTCCACCGTGCCTTACAAGGAGGACAAGTCCTTCATCGGCTGCGCCCAGGGCTACGACGCGTGGTTCGGCCGGCAAATGCCGAACCCCAACGTGCTCGTCGGCGCCATCGTCGGTGGCCCGGGCGCCAAGGACGAGTTCAGGGACGTGAGGGGGAACTACATGCAGACGGAGGCGTGCACGTACAACACGGCGCAGATGGTCGGAGTGTTCGCGAGGTTTTCTCAGCCGGAGAGACGATGACAAGCTTCTGCATGCAAACAACACACGCAGACACATAGGAAACAGGTTTTGGTTTTTTGAGCCCTTTATTTCCTCGTTGCCATTTGTAGGGACGAGGATATGTTTTACTGGGTATAAGACACATTAGAGCTACAGAAACAGTGAAGGTAAAAGCAACACAGAAAGAGAGAGAGAAAGAGAGAAACATACAAGTTTCATGGTTCAGCAGTGAGTCCTTTGTGAGTGATGTGATTGAAATGTTCTCCTGTTCTTTTCTGGTTGCAAGGTCCTGCAAGCTGAGATACCATACGACCAATCTTGCATGGCTTCGATGGCACTCTGTCACAGATGCCAAGCAATGATAGGGATAAACAGAATCATTTTTTCCTTGACAACCCTCTGCCACTGGTTTTAAATGATGATCAAGCAATTTTGTTACTAATTTCTGATGATGATTTGGGATCATTTTCCACAAATGTGTATATATATATATATATATATATATATATATATATATATATATATATTTCAATACCTTATCCATATGCAGTCTCATCCACCAACTACAGAGAACAAAAATGTGAACACAGAAAACTTTGCTGGATATCAAACATTTCAAACTTCTGCCTGCTTTTAGATAAACATACCTCTTGTGCCTTCATATGATAAGCCACTGTAATCTAAATGTAATGCAAGTTTCTTTGATGGATTTCACTTCCAAAACAAGATTCTTCTTGCAGCCAGACACAGCAGAAAGTGAAGTGATTACAAGCTAAGGTAGAATACAAAAGTTCTCTCTTCTATGCATTTGAACAGTCATCGAAATGAGTACATTAAATTCTGGAAGTTCTTTTTTTTTTGTCAATAAATGAATGCATTATGCTATAATACATATACAAGGGCATATAGGGTCATAGATCCAGCATGAACTGAAGATTAGCCGCAAGCGAAAATTTTCTTCAGCATAAAAATGGAGATCAAAATGAGATTATTCTTCCATTTCCTCAGATGCTCATGAACCACTGCGCTTTTGGGTGTATCATCTGCAACCATAAGATGGTATGGTTGCAGTACTCAATTTTGCTTTATATGCTTGGCCTCTCAATGTTCTCAAGGAACTACATGTTCGCAAGAATGAATCTTCCATTTAGAAGGATATGTCTGTCATACTGGAGTCCTGCTCGGGCACCCTGTATGAAAATCCGAGCTCATCTCCTGAGCGCCTCTTGACTGCACTTGCCCTTTGCACCAACCGAACCAGTTGTTGGACGACTTCAGACATTGGCGGTCGAAATTCTGGCTCCGGCTGTAGAAGTCATTAGAAAATTAGGTTTGCAATTTTTGAAGCTTCAGCCATCTTTATGACCTAAGACTAGAATAAATAAATAAATAAATATATATATATATATATATACTAGTTCACAGGCATTTATTGTAGAGATCATAAGAAAATTATGTATGCGATATCAGTATCAAGGTTTCAAATGACTGCATGGGTCAGAATTAACCGGTCTGACCAAATACTGGTATAATAATATATCGCTCGATACCAGTACAATACCATTTATTTTTATTGTTAATATTTTCTTCAACATTGTCAGTGGTACAAATTGATGTACTGCCTGACAACTGGTACCATACTTGTTAATATGCTACCAAAGCTGATAGAAAATTGAGATTTAATTATTTAAATCCTTAAAAAAATTTAATTATAATTTTAACTTAAAACAAAAGAAAATCATGCAAAACCAGTTTACAAGGGCTTGTAGAGAAGTAGAACCTAAAAAATTATTTACCATGAGAACACTTTCACATATCATTAAACGTCAATACTACATCTTTTAGTTTAAGAATATCGAAAAATTTTGTAGATAAAGAAGCACCAGTAACTGCATCTGTCTGTGCTTCCATTTACTAATATCACTGCATTGCTACAGAATATTGCTTATCTGCACTGAAAATTAGTGACAATATATATTCTCATAGTTCTACCATATCTGATTTAATTCATTATTATAACATTTGTCAGTATAAAATATGTAAAAAATGTAGTCATATTGTGACAGCACTGTGGTTGAGAGCATACTCCAAGCTAATCTTATATAAAAACAAAGTCCAGCACATCAGCAAGCTAACTATATAACAGAGAAGACCTCAATTGAGAGCTATGTTTATAAATCTTGTGGAAGAGGAAAACACTGAGCAAGAATTTAATAACACTATAGGGATAGATAGATAGAAAGAAAAGTACAATATGAAATACCTGAACACATAGAGCAATTATGTCAGCAAAACGTGAAAGAGATTTTGCAGGATACATTCCATTCAATGATGTATCAACCATCTTAGATAATGCATCAATATCATGGAGTTGAGGAGTCGCCCATCTGACAAGGGACTGCTCTGATCTCACTCTAGAACTGAAAAATGCAAGAACTAACAGTTAACAACCAAAATCAGCAAATTGAATAGGCATATGACCAATATAAATGAGATTATATGGCAACGAAAATAGACCTATCCAGTGGCTTCCGACCAGTCAGCAGCTCTAACATCACTACTCCAAAACTATAAACATCACTCTTTATAGTATACACTCCAGACATTGCAAATTCTGGAGCACTGTAACCAAAGGAGCCAACTACCTCCGTTGAAACCTATAAAGTGCAAAGTAATGATTTACAAAGACAAATTTCATGGTCAATCTAATTGGTAACTGATTATTATATTGTTTTCACTTGCCTGTCTCTCTGTGTTTGGTGTTAATGCAGCTAAGCCACAGTCTGATAAGTGAGGATTAAGCTCTTCATCAAGTAGAATATTGGTGGACTTGAAGTTTTTGTGTACTACAGAAGGCAGGCAAACTTCATGGAGGTACCTATGTAGAAGTCAACATATACATACCTGTCTGAGTACATATTACACCAAATTATTGAACCTTACACTGGACTTACTCTAGAGCCCTAGCAGTGCCAAGTGCCACTCTCACACGTGCATTCCATGATAGCCTCTTGCTACTATAATCAGCAAAGTGCAACATATCATGTAGAGTTCCATTTCCAATATACTCGTGAACCAAAATCCGCTGTCCATGTTCAACACAGTAGCCTGAAAGTGGAACAATGTTTGGATGCCGAAGTCTTGACATATTTGAAACAGCCTCAAGAAAATTATCCTCCTCTTGTAAGGATATTGCTGCACTGTCAATCTTTTTAACAGCCAAAACCTGGGAGAGGCAACGAACAGATCAATACGTGCAGCTGATGCAATATAATATAACAACTATGAACTGGTTGGTGAAGGAACAAGATACACTTGAAGATGCACTAGGTCTATATTAATTTCAGGGAAAGGGAAATGACAACAATCCTAGCAGCCCACTTTCCTCGTGATGTTAGAACCAAAGATGGGATACATTTTAGTGGTGACTTAATTGAACTAACCAGAACTTAAGAGATCATGGGCTAACTTTAATCATGAAAAGCAAAGGCAAATGACATTCATCAAGATGGACTTGTGAAGTTGTGAAGCAACAGAAATTTTCCAAGCCCAACTTTTTCTTTTTGTGTTTTCTTTTCCACCCTAAGCATAGAGAGGAAGCAAATTGCATGAGCTATTTGTCTTCCATCTGTCAACATTTTCCATTTGCAACTCTTGTATGCATATGATGGATTTCTGTATTACTGATAAGAATCTCTTGTGGAGACCTCTAAACTCAAATAAGAGATGTAGTTAACAATGAAATAAATTTGCCACTAAGTATACCAAAATTACCTTTCCATTTGGAAACTCTGCTCGATAAACCCGACCAAGGGAACCTTCGCCAACAAGGCAATCCTGGCTAAAGCTATTTGTTGCAACCTGAAGAGAAGCAACAGTATATGATGTTGCAGTTATAGGGATTTTTGGTCGTTTTACAGGCACATTCTTGCCATGTAACTTTTCAACTATCACTGTGTCACTAGGAGGTACTGGAGTTGTTGCGGAAGAACTTTTCACTCTCAGCTCTTGCATCTCTTTCTCATTCGCTAAAAAAAACATGTAAAAATGAGTGCACTTCAAAAATCTGAACAAAAAGAATTAATAATATAAAAAACTGAAATTGCACCTTAGCACATTTAATCAAAAACATAAAAAAAGTTTGTGAAAAAAGGGGGTACCTTTATCTGCACCACCAACAGCAGACCTTCCAGTATCATTCCTGCTATTTATACTATGATCTTTGCCCTTTGGGACATTGCGAAGTAATAATATTAAAGCTAGTGTGATGCATAATGCACCAAGTGTTGAGCCTAAAACTATTCCTATAAGTGGACCTGTAGTCAATTTTTTCTTGTTCCTTGCATTATCTGGAGAAATTGATTTACCCTCAGACCCCTGTGGTGTATTTGGAGATTCCTGAGTGTTGTTATGAGTACTGTGCTGTCTACTTGGAGGTGGCGGCATGTATGGTGGTGGATGTGGAGCCAGACTGTTAGAAAAGAAATTACCTCCAATCCTGCATATGAAATTGCAAGCATAAAATAAGGAACGATGGAGAAAAAAAAAAAGACTCGTAAAAGTGATAAGCAAGATCTTCTTTGCTACTCACTCAAGATCTGAAATTGAACTGAACTCCTGAGGTATCCAGCCGTTGAACTGGTTATTTGCAATATTTCTGATAAAAATTAGCCATATCAGACTCATCTTTTATACACAGTGCAATTGCAACACTTTCTACAAGGTAACATACAGATTAGATAGGCTCAGATTTGAAAGAACATTTACTGGGCCAGTCAATTGATTGTTTTGCAAGTAACTGAAAAAGAAGCAAAAAGAAAAAATTAGGAAGCTCCACTCTTGCATACGACTGAAAAGCCCAAAAAAATGCAGCTATTAATTTTGTTGCACTTACAGACTCAAAAGGTTTGACAGAGAGCCAAAAGAGTTTGGAAGATCACCAGTAAAGTTGTTGAAAGACAAATCCCTGTCATGGCATGCTTACAATCTTAATATTTGCATACAAAGCACAACCTAAGATATCTTGACAGAATGATTTATCTTCACAAGCAGGGAAGACAGTTGGTCTTATATATATGTAGAGAAGACCTAACCATGAATTTCTATCACTCGTGCTGTTCAACATTCATATAGAAATATCAACAAATAGTTTTCTTTATGAAACTTCACTGATTAAACTAGTTAAAGGCATACTACTATTACTTATAATGGCTTTGTTAGCACAAGAAGGTTTTCAGATGAATTTTTTGTCTTTAATTGGTAAGTAAAATGTAACTTTAGCAAGCTGATCCAAACATGGCAAGCATGCAAGTGCCCCTACCACAATACCTTCCAAGAATCATGAATCTTAATTCTTCTGCTTAAGAACCATCTCTTTAAACTTATATGCATGTATACAATTGCTATAAAAAATTCCTTAGGACACTTTAATACTGTTAAGCGGAAGATTAAATTATCCCTGGTTAGACATAAATCAATTACTAGAAAAACATAGTCATCTATGATCACCTATCTTCTTGCATCTTATGCTATGTGAGTATATCATGTTAGTAATTTAGCCAAAAACCAAGCTAGTCTACCTTCATTCACCTATTATCATGCGACCTACAAACAAGCAGACATCTGTATGAAGAGTAATAGAACAGTGCCACTTCAGTATCTATTGGTACAATAATGTAACAACAAACTGTTATATCTGTGATTTTTCTCCATCACGATTCGCATGGAAGGTTAATACTCTTACTTGATGAAGCTAACAAGGTATAGCATCTGTATTTAGATTTGATGAACTTCATCAGTGTTTAAATAATAAAGAACATATTCAATAAGTTTACCATCTCTTTTTCGCATATTAGATAAAATCAAAAATTTAAAAGTAGCACAAGCAAGCAGAAAAAAGTACAAATAGTCAAAAATCCTACAATTCAGAGAGATCCTGAAGATTTCTGAAGATATCACCAACTGCTTGAGATAGTAAGTTGTGGCTGAGATTTCTATAATCAACATAATTCATATACTGGTCAGTACCAAAAGTACAGTTCCAACATCATGAGGCATATGGCTCCACAGTAAGCAACTTACAGATAATTGAGTGAAGCCATGGCAGATATAGAGTATGGGAGGTTCCCAGAAAGATTATTGCCAGCAAGGTTCCTGCACCATTCAAGGAAGCAAATCATATCAATTCATCAGTAATGAAAATGTGTTGTAAAAGAGGGGGAAAAAAAGATCTAAGTGATCGAACATAAAAGCATTACAGATAGGTTAGGTTTGGCGGTAATTGATATGGAATGGTCTCACGTATGTCGTTGTTGCTCAAGTCCCTGTCACCAAACACAAAAAAGGAAGGATTAGGAGGCATGCTTGATCAAAAATTGATGTTTATCGATGGAATGGAACATAAGGGAGATTTCTCACAGTGTTTTCAAGGACAAGAGATCTGAAAGGAGGAAGCCCAGGGAACCATTGAGCCCTAACCCCGACAGCTGGCTGTAGTGGCAGATGAAGCAGAAAAATTACCAAAGAAGATCGAAAGAAGTATTGGGCGTAGCAAAGTGGAAGACTAGGAAACATTACACGGCAGTGACGGATGAACCAGAGCAAGAAACCCCCTTCCACGAGTCGCCACACGGATCACCGCCGCTCGGCGTCCACCCAGAAAGCTGCGAAGGGCTATTCAAAGAAGCATACAACACGCCGAGAGCTTGAACTGCAAAAGAACCCCTCTACATTCTGACCGCTCAACTCTAAAGAAATCGAACGCAACTATAAAAAACCGATCTTTTTCCTCACAAGAAAAAAGAGCGCACGCAAAACCCATAAAAACATCATCTTGGCGATCATCAATTAATCGACGAATCTCGCAAATAAATATTACCATCCAACGAATCGGTGGCTGATTCCACCACCATAGCGGCGGGGAGGAGGAGCAGAACGACCAGATCGAACAGAGCCGTCAATGCCACCGCGGTGCGACCCATTCCAATGAAGAAACGGGAAGGAGGCCTCGTCTCTTCCCTTGATCCCACAACCTTTTCTCTCCTCCCACCGCGACCCGTTGCTGCCTGTGATGACAGCGCAGGCGATTCATATGCTTGCTTCCGACAGAGAAGCGGTGTCGGCCAAGTTCCCTTTTTTTCCTAATATTTTTTTCCTTTAAGGAAAGGACTCGGCAAGCGGTGGAAGGAGAGGAGAAGGGGGGGAGAGAAGATGGCTTGGAATGGACAAAAGGGGGGAAAAAGGAATAATGGCAATGCGAAGTGATATTACTCGGTTTTGCTTGCTCAAAACCAAAACTATCACAAAGAGAAGAGCACATTCATATTACTTCCTTTTGCTTGCTTCACCACTGCATGTCAACTCTTGCTTTTTCTTCCTCACTTACTGTGTTAATTGTCTTCTGAAGTCCTAACATTGTACTTTGATGACCCATCTTGCAAGCAAGGCATGCATGCAGAGAGAGAGAGAGAGAGAGAGAGAGGAGTCATTTAACTATTAGTTCATGACTGTCCTTGGCTACGCCATTAAAATATGCAGCTGGAGCTTAACTGCACTCCAAGGAAGAGTTACAGACAAGAAAGGGAGTCAGAACGTGATGACCACGGGCACACATAAATGAGCGAGCAGGGAGCACCATTACAACTCCACCTACCCTACCTCTTCCTTCTCAGCATTTTTGCCTTTCCTCTGTTCAGTCCTACTGAAGGTCATACATACTACTTGGACCGGAACAGAGTCATCTTCCACACTTGACCACGATCAATTACCTCATGTTTTCTGAGTACTCAAATAGACTGTAGTTTCTCCTCCATGCATCTCGCTAATCTCATAACAGGCCATGTTCACGGATGGAGCAATTAATCTCTGACAGCAGAGTGAGAGAGCTTGTTCAAACCTTGGATCCTGGAACCAATTGATGAATATACAATATGACAGAGTGATCGATGGGACGACAAGAGTCACACTCCCGGTGGCACGTAATAGTATAGTGGATCTATTGTTGGGGAATAAGAAGAAAGAAAGACATTATGAAGAGAGAGAGAGAGAGAGAGAGAAGCATGTTATGGATCATACCATGTATAGGAGAACAAGGAAGAAGAATCTGAGGACAAATAGGTAGTCACAGTCTCTGAACATGGAAATGGTCAAAGCTTCAAGAATATTTATTTGACTGGGGATGGGGAGGGAGTAAATGTTGAAAATTGATTGTAGTATATATATATATATATATATATATATATATATATATATATATATATATATATATATATATATATATATATATATATATATATATATATATCGAAATAAAATAGTGGATTGAACCGATTTAATATAATTTGTCGAATTAGAGCAATTAAAAAAAGGAGGGATTCTGTGGGGGGAAAAAAAGGATATTTCTCTAAAAATAATTAAAACATATTTTCTCTACATAACACAAAGGCTCCCTTATATTTGAGAATCCCCAATACCTAGTTGTTGTGCTTCGATTCCGTATCATCAACAGTATTTTGAGATCTACAAGTCAAGTAAATTGCTATTTATATGACTGAATCACATCAGCAACTTTTCTGGATGATGTGATCTCTCATAGATTCGATATAAGGACAGAATCCACGTATATATTTCTGAGAGGCCGCATCGCCATTAATGGTCCCCAAAAAAGATCTTACAGCGCCAGAATGTGGAAGCTAATCTCCCACTGTCACTGCTGTTATTACTACGACTACGTGGGAATCCACGACTAGTATGCGATCTGATCGAAGTAGCATCTATAACTTTTGCGCAGGAAAAAGCCAGGATTCCTGGCAATGATCGAGGGGTGGAGAGCTACCGCTGGGAACGAAGCTTAGCACATCTCCAGAACTGTATCTTGTTTCTTAGTTCGTCGAGATGCCCCATTAAGCAGTGCCAGTACGAGAAGAAGACATATTCCTGTCTTCAGATACCGACATGAAGATTTCCCACGTAGAATTCTACCAAGACTTCAGCAAGAAAGAGAAGTCCTCGAGCATCTGAAGGTAGAATCTAAAAGTACAGTGTCGAAGATTATAAGTAGCAGTGATGAGCAAATGTAATCTTTCTTTGTAGGGCAGTCACAGGCAGGGAAAGCTAAAGATCACACACCACAATTGCATGAAGGCAAAAGTTCCATGGAGGATATTACATGACTACTACTGCGCATGCCAAATCCCCATGCACGTCTATGCCTCTTGCAACAGATCAACACACGTACATAGTTCGACATCAACAAAACCAGAGGAAGAGCAACAAATGCAGCGGCAACAACAGCTCTTGTTAGACGCCTGCATGCTTGGGATTCGGCATGTGGGATGGAGGCGGGGAAGCACCAGAAGGATCGCCACGGTTCTTGGCGTGAAACTTTCTGATGAACTCCGAGGCCGATGCATCGACGCAGCGTCGGCCGGCGTGCCTCTCGGCCTCCACCTGCACAATCTCCACCACGTGCTCGGGCTGCGCCGGCAGGGAGGCCACTTCGCCGCGGCCACGCCCGAAAGGCATCTTGGCGAACACAAGGGACGACATCCTGACGAGCTGCACTGCCATCATGGCCGACCTCTCGCAGATGCTCTTGTTCTTGCGCCTGCCAGCCATGGCTCGCTCCTGCTCTCGCCTGTTGAAGACTCGCAAGATGAGGTGCGATGTGCTACGGTATTTAAGGAGGGAAAGAGGGTTTGGTGTTGCTCGTCTCAGATAGAGTGGAAAGGAGATGAAAGAATCATGTATGATCTAATGGAGATCTCAAGCATCCTTGGTGTCTATGGTGCTCTACATCTATAGGTTAAGTGTTAGAATGATGCATCCTACGAACTTTGGGAAGGAACAAAGATGCTCTCTAAAGAACCCTATCATAACATCTAGGGAGAGAGAGAGTGAGGATTTGTTCCCACGTTATTCCCATGTATTTTATTAGTATTCTCTAGTGGTTAGGGATCATTTGGGTAGGTAGGAAGAATAGCATTTACTACCTCAGAATTGCGGCGATGATTTGATTTAGATATGTGAAATGGTCTTCTTCCTTGCGGGAATTCCTCTTCGAGTGGGAGACAACCGAAACATCTCAAGGAAAAGATGGATTACAAAACAGATGGAGGAAAGTTGCATGGATTCTTCTTTTCTCTGATAAACTTCTCCTGGCTTTTAGATGAGCACATGTTTAGCATCTGAACTATATGCATTAGAAAGAGGAGTAGTGAGGAAGTCCTAACAGGAGTTTCATTCTTCATCTTAATCAAGTGTGTTTCCAGATTGCCAAGAAGATAGATCCATTGTGGCATCTTGGATTGCATGAACCAGCTTAAGGAGAGCTTGAAACCATCCAAGGTTTTACAGCAGAAACACAATTGGAAACCTAATGCTCTGGCTAATGTGAAATATTAGTAGGAACTAATTCTTGGCTCATGGTTGGATGAAGTACTACTCAATACATATAATTCATGAAGCTTTTAGGGGTTCTAATATATGTAATTTTATTCATGCGAGATATTAGATAAAGAGGTACAAATAATTAAAAGGAAATTATCGAGAAAAAATGGTTCACAAAGTACCAAAGGAAATATTATGGCTTCAAGTTTAGGACTCAAACGCGAATACAATTCACATTTCTTTGGCGCGAGAAAATAAAATAAAACCACTAATTGACCCGTATTTATGTAACGGCTATGAGGGGCATTTTGGTACTTGAGGCCACACAACTTTTGAAAAGGGCCACCGACTCCTTCTCCATCCCTCTCTCTGCCTTCTTCCATTGTCGATCACACACACCCTACTCTTCGATTCCCGTCGCCCCCTCTCTTTCTCGATCTCCATCTCCATCTCCATCTCCCTCCGCTTCGTTCCTCGGATGAGATCCAAAGGACGGCCCTGAGATCCGTCAGCAGAAGCAGCATCCACGTGCGGCCGCAGAGTAGCGGCAGCGACAGACGAAGATGCAAGACCTCTTCGGATCGGTGCGGAGATCCCTCGTGTTCCGTCCAAACCCTAACGGAAACGATGGCGGCGGCGGAAATGGCGGTGGAGGAATAGCGGAAAAGATCGGATCTTGCCTCAGGAAGTCCCGGATCGGACTGGGGCTAGGGTTCGGGGGGTCTGCCCCCAGACTCCCTCCCCCGCATCCGGTGGAGACCGATGACGCACTCCCGATCCGGTGGCGAAAGGGCGAACTCATCGGTTGTGGCGCCTTCGGCCATGTCTACATGGGTATGAATCTCGATTCGGGGGAGCTGCTTGCCGTGAAACAGGTAAACATATGTTGATACCTGTTGTTTTGGTTAGGGCTTTTTATTTTGTTCGTACGATGATGGTTTTGATCCATGGGTTTGTTCGTTTGCAGGTCTTGATCGGGACTAGCAATGCTTCCAAGGAGAAAGCTCAGGTTACGATCTTGTCCTGCCATTCCTTCTCTTCTCGTTAAAATCTATTTTCCCTTCCCGATAAGGTGGAGTCTGGTGTTGATGATTCTTTTATCTCTGATTTGTTCTATATTTGGTGGTAGGCTCATATAAGGGAGCTTGAGGAAGAAGTAAAACTTCTAAAGAAACTTTCTCATCCAAATATAGTGGTGAGTGCTTTCTGTCAGACCATTTGTTGTGAACTCGATACCTATTTTATGAACTTATTGCTTTTACATTGCTCATAAAAGTTTTGTACCTTCTGCTCTTGTTGGGTTTGTGGCAGAGATATTTGGGAACAGCTAGGGAGGAGGAGACACTAAATATTTTGTTGGAGTTCGTCCCAGGCGGATCCATCTCATCATTACTTGGAAAATTTGGGTCCTTCCCAGAGGCTGTAAGTAACTTTGTTCTTATGCTGGAGCGAGGCATGAGACAAATGCTGATGCTTGACCAACATAATCTCTCTTTTAAACAGGTTATAAGAATGTATACCAAGCAGCTATTGCAGGGGCTCGACTATCTTCATCGAAATGGAATCATACACAGGGACATAAAGGCATGAAATTTTCCTTCATGGCGTCTGGGTATTGCTTTGATATCTTTTTTTCTGAAAGTATTGGACTTTGTGCTAATTCAGGGGGCCAACATTCTCGTGGATAACAAGGGTTGCATTAAGCTAGCAGATTTTGGGGCATCTAAACAAGTAGCGAAGTTGGTAAGACAAGAAACTAGTTATTATTTTTATGATGCTTTTTATGAAAAATCATACTGCTGATTAAACAATTTCCAAAACACATCAAAGTTTCACTTGTAGATCACATTGTAGAACACTAATAATTAGACTTCCAAATGAATCTAGTATTCTGTTTTGCTAATATGCCACCAATTTATATTTATGTTTCATAGCTGATGATCTGGTTAAGAATCTGGTTTAGAATTATTTATTATAGTGCATTCTTATTTGATCAATTAGCATTATAAGTTGTTCTTTTCTTCCCACAACTATATAACAAGTATCCAATTTTTTTTTTCTTGCATGACTCCTTTTTTTCATTTCTAAATTTATTTAGAACATGGTTTACCTACAAGATATGGACCGATCAAACAAATAAAAGCGAACTACTATGGCAGCTTTCTTATTTGAACAATTGTTCTGCACTAGATAAACTTGGCCATGTACAAGAAGAATCTATATAGTCATGCTCGATTCTTTCTTCTTTCTTTTCTATCGCAAGGCCTTAACTTATTATCACCCTCCACTTGTGGGCATGACATTTTCCTCAGGCAACTATGAATGCAGCCAAGTCAATGAAGGGTACTCCATACTGGATGGCACCAGAAGTAATTCTTCAAACTGGGCATAGCTTGTAAGCATTAAAACTTTCCATCTTTTCTTTTTGGCATCAGTAAATGTACAGATGCACATTCCTTTTTTCAGTATAATTGCATGAAGAAATTTTCCTATACCAGATTGTAATTGTTTCATCAATTTATTTTGCCCGTTGTTAGTAAAAGCTTGACTTTAGCATTGGCTTGGGGGCTGATCCCATATATATTACTGTTTTCTAGTCCTGGATGAATTAAAGAAGCTTCTTAACCCTTTAGTTGTGTAGCTGGTTAGATAGAAGCCTTTTTCCCCTTTAGCACTGATGATGGCTGGTGATGGACATTATAATATGACACTCGTCATGGGACTCATCAGTTATATCCATACTTATTCTTTTTTGCTTTGCAGGTCTATTTGGTAGCTCAAAAGATGCTAGTTTGTTTTTCTAGGGGAAAAGAGTCTTGCCAACTTTAATGTGAAACATGTGTGAACTTCGTTTCATTTTAGTTTGTTTATCAAATGGTAGGAAAACTGATTACTAACACTCAAAGCCTGAAATTTCATTAACAGAAAATAATGGTAGTTTGTTTTTGTTCCTGCTTTTCTTATAACAACTGTGCATTTTGAGATGTACCACTGCAATCATGTTGTCGGTTCTAAGGTATATGATTCTGCTTTCCAATTTAATTAGCTCCGTTATTGTTTATTTGACTTCTGATTGCACTTTTTCTTGCAATGAACTTGTACATAAGCCAGATATAGTTTCTGAAATATTCTTAACTGTCTCAGCTCAGCTGATATATGGAGTGTTGGTTGCACTGTTATAGAGATGGCTACAGGTAAGCCTCCCTGGAGTCAGCAATATCAAGAGGTATGCTCTTTGCCCCACTCTTGGTCTTTCTGAACTTTGACCAAGCACTTTAAACATCCAATGTGTTTTCCATTCCTTGCCGGTAAACACTGTACTATTATCCAGGTTGCTGCCCTTTTCCACATCGGAACAACAAAGTCTCATCCTCCTATACCCGAACATCTCTCTTCAGAGGCCAAGGATTTTCTTTTGAAATGCTTACAGAAGTATGTCCGATTTTCTTCTCCATTTCTTTTGATCTTGATTTTGTTTGACATTCTTGATTTCATATATAGGCAGCTGTTCTCGAGTGTTATCTTCTTGATGATGCTCCAAAGTAAATTATTCAACCAGCCTAGACATGAACTCTGTGATGATACCTGTTAAATATTGGGATGGACAAATTTAATTTTGAATTTCAATGAAACTTGTTGCAATAATTTAATCTCTCTCAGGTGCTGTTATGTGAACATTCCAAGTTCTTATTATTATTAATTGTGAGCTCATAATTTGATTTAGCTGTGAAAATTATGACTCCTAAAATTTTTTAAAGAAAAAGGATTTTACAACTATTTGGAACTGTACTTACTGGATACACAATAATGCTGGACTGGTATTGACAATTTATTAGCAACTATTTCTTGAGTAAATTGGACATTTTAATGCCTTAACATATGAACTCTCAGGAGTTGAAGCTAGTACATTTCTTTAACAAATTTATTCCTTGCTTGATTTTCGTTTCTCTTATGTTCCTTGCCAGATTTCTGGCAGACTAACATGTAATTGTTCACAGGGAACCCAACTTGAGGGCTACTGCATCTGATTTGCTGCAGGTATTGTAAATCTTGAAATTATTGTGAGAAAAAAAGGGTTTCATCATCTCAGATGTTATTTATTGATCTTATACGTTACGTGCAGCATCCATTTGTTACCAAGGAATTTCAGGATATGCATCCAATACATCGCTCTGCAGTTGTGGTTAGTTGATCCATGTTGATGCTAATCATTTCTAGCCCATGATTCTTCCTTTTCTCTGTTCTTTTATATATTTATTCCCTGACACATGTTTGATGACCAGGAACCCCCTAAAAATGTATCCCTGCCATCCAAATCATTCACAAAGAACAAGTATGCAAGATTAGATGTCACTGAGATTTCTTAGATTGTACCACATAACTGCAATATTTGACTTTGGAGAGGCTTTTATTACAGCAATACTATAATGGCTGAGAGTGCAACTAGCTGTGAAGGATTGGACAATAGCATTAATGGCAGCGGAAGCTGCTCTACTAGCTTTCCTGGAAAGTTTTCCAGCAGACCTATATGGGAGATGAGTTCTAGTGGTGATATGTGCCGGTTGGATGACAAAGATGATTTCCCAGTTGTTGGATCGGTAAGTTGCAATTTAGGGTCATGTTAGATATGTTTTGAACTGCTTACACGTGAGTAGGATATATTTAATGGAATTTGTTTATTACTCTGATGTTTTGTTTTCTCCAGAGTTTCAACCCGATGTCTGAGCCCTTTGATGACTGGCCAAACGAGTTTGATTATAGTTCAGAGCAAAGAAAAATGGCCTTGGATGACTTTGGTGAAACTGCCATGGATGATGCCTGCAGTAGAGAAGGGAAAAATGATTTCACATTCCCTTGTGAGCCGGTGCCAGATGATGATGATGAAGTAATAGAGTCAAAGATAAGAGCTTTTCTGGATGAGAAGGTGAGCACCGAGCAGCCAGTTTCCTTACATAATGAGATTCAGAACTGAGAACCATTTGGACTTGGAAATGACTTCTTCATATGACTTACATAATGAGATTCAGAACTGAGAACCATTCTTGTTCATGATGACAGGCCCTTGATCTAAAGAAGCTGCAGACACCCCTATATGAGGAGTTCTTCAATAGCCTGAATAACAACAACGAGCCATGCGCTGGAAAGAAATGTGAAGAAAATACATCAAAGATTTTAAAATTGCCTCCTAAGAGCAAGACTTCACCCAACAATATGGTAAGTGGGAAGACTGCTCCGGTTGCTGACATGACAAATAAGCTGAGCCCTGGAAGTTGCAGCAGGCGAGTCTCGAGTAGTGGAGATGAGAGTGACCGTGTTCTAAAAGAAATTTCACCTCAGCTTAATGAATGGGGAGGACCTCTTCAAGATGCTCAACAGGAACCAAACTGCCCAAGGTTTGTCAAATATACTTTTGATCTCATTTGTATTTCTTTCTATTGATTATGTCGCACAAGATGGTCTAGATTGGCTTCCTTTGTTGTTGTTGTACTCCTAAAAATGGAACAATGCTCTCAACAGTGACAATTTTTCGGAGAGGCAGAGGAAGTGGAAGGAAGAGTTGGACCAAGAACTCGAGAGGCAAAGAGGTGTGCGTTATTACAACCCCTCCCAATTGTGCATCTGGACTTCTTTCTTTTGCATCACAAGTGACAATTAATTCTCTGTTTCTTGCAGAGATGATGAGGCAAGCAGGTTATGGGAAAACATCTTCCCCAAAGGACGGATGGTTAGCTCGAAAGAGAGACCGTATACGATTTACCTCTTCGGGCAAATGAGTGCGTGTACAATCCACTCTCTCGAGCATGCTCCTCCGCAGTTTCTTCTAGTGACTGAAATATCGGTGTTCAAATATATTGCTCATTCTTATATTCACTTGCTGTTTGAGATTTGTTCTCCCTCTAGCTTAGCCCAGAGGCCCTTTGTTCCTTTGGCTTAGTTTGAGCATGGAAAAATCTCACAGCCGTCATCTTCAACTTCAATCTTCAAGCTTCCATGTTTCTTAGACGAGATCTAAGCTACGTCTCCTCCATGTTTGGAGTTAAAGATTGCTGAGCGTAGTAGAGTGCATGGTGTAAGATTTTGGTTAAGCAACATTTATTTGATGCAACAAACAATCATAAAAATATAGTAACATCTTTGGGTTTTTGTACTATCCACTGCACATGCTTGTTCCTTAGTCCAGATAGAATCAGACTCTTTCAACGAAGATTTCTACTGGACAAAAATGTAACACTTGTTTGTAATAAGTATCTGATTCTTACTATAAATTCTCCCTTTTTTCATTGTCAACTTTGGATGCCCATAGTATTTATATTTTTGAGCAGTTAGATTTGTAACAATTGCACAGGAAAAGAAGATAGATTTATATTTTAGAGTTAGGAGTGAGTATGGATTATCATCCGACACAACAGCAGCAACAAAAATCTACAACCACGAATGATGTGCCACTCCAACCGCTACAATGTCTTCGTTGTATCATCCTACACTTGTGGGGCAAGTTGACAGTTGGATGAGCACTGCTACACTGATGAATCTCGTGATGCATAGGAGCAGCATTTGCACGTCACATCCACCCAAATAGTAAATGATGCATGCTAGAAATAAAAGCACAGCATAGAGACCATCGGATCGGCCAATTACAGCGTATGGATTGAGTTTGACTGGTTGTTCACCCAATGGATGAAATATAGTCATATCAAATGTTCCTCCAAAAACTCTTGTCATCTCAATGGAAAGAACATTTATGATGTCTCTTCTCGTTTGATTTTGACAACAATATTAACATAACTAATTTTGGTCGTCAGTTCAAATTGATAAAATCGATCTAATCTGGTCTAATTTTCGAGTTCTTATTGAGATGGTGATCACATAAGCAAACGCCATGCAGTGAGGAGAAGGAGATCATCGACTTTTTATTGCTGTTGACATACATAGAACAAGTGCAGTACAGGAAGACGACGTAAAGAGAAAGCTTTGGGAGGAGTCAGCAGCGCTGGCCATGGTAGTAGCAAGGGATCTTGTCGGGCTTCTTGCCGGACGGCGCAGGGTAGCACTTGCCGTTGTTGTATCTGCCGCCGTTGGTGGTGTCGCACGCCGAACGGTCCTTGTCGAGGACAGCCTTGTAGCTGAGCTGGGGGGGCTGGGACGCCAGCAGCCTCCTGTTTACCTCGGAGTCCAGTTGGAACTCCCCCACCATCACCTCCTCGGCGCCGCACCGGCCGTCGGTCGAGTTGCATGACCTCAGAAGTCCGTAATCGATGGTGGCGGCGGCGGCCGGGCCGGCCAACAGGATTATACTGCCCAAGAGGATCGACGCACACAGGAGAAAGAAAGCTGGACATCTCCACATGATCTTCCTCCCCATTCTCTTCTTTCTTCTATCTTCTTCCTTGAGGAATGGCAGGCAGCAATGGGTTAGCTTTAAAAGGATGCATGTGGTGCGGTGGTCCAAGATATAGAATAATGCCCCCACACAAAAACAACACAAAATTAAGTTTGAGATGTCCTGTAGTTAGATATTTTTTGCAATCGGTATTTAAACTTAAAATATTTATATTAAAATCTCTATAATTATAAAAATAAAATATCTAACTTTATTTATGCTAATATTATCGAAATAAAAGTATAAAAATGATAAGTAAAAAGATAATATTAACGTCTCAATTATATTTTCGATGGTAACAGGTGACGGGGAACCATAGGTGGCTGTTGCGGATTAGGAGAAAGAGCGACGATAAAAGTTGAGGCAAAAAGAGAGGAAGAAGAGGACGACGTAGATGCCAACACTCTGCATTTGTGTTGGTGTCGATAATGATACGAGGAAGGACGATGTCGTTCTGCATCTGTGTCATATCGACGTAGATGTAGAGCATTGACATTTGTATCATCATCTTCCTTCTCTTACTTTGTCTCACCTCTTATCATCGTTCTTCCTTCTTATCCACAATAATCATTCGTAGCTCCAATGATCTCGTCATACGTCACCATCGAAAACATAATTAGAACGTTAAAATTATTTTTTTGTTCATCGGTTTTGTATTTCTGTCAATAAAACTGACGACATCAAGGTATATTATTTTCATAATTATAGAGATTTTAATATAATTTTTAAATTTAAAAATTGAGACACTAAAGAGACACGAGTGGATAATAGTCTAACACCATATTAAATGTAATTAGCTTCATTGGAAAAACACGAAGATGAGTGGTTAATGATGCTGCGTGGTCTATAAAATTGGCAAGTTGCAGAGGTTATGATGCTGATATATTTACTACATATCCTGATCATGAATGTGTTTGGTCTTCGTGGAGAAAGTGACTCTCTCGCTTGTAGTCGAAGAGCCAAAACTTGCATGGGTTGATAGTGATCATGAGTCGCTGAGGCTACTATGTTGTGAAACATTAAAGACGACCATTAGAGGTGATATTGTACTTACTTGGTTTAGTTTCACCATTACATGATCCGTTAATGATGCTGCGTGGTCTATAAAATTGACAAGTTGTAGAGGTTAAGATGCTGATATATTTACTACATATCCTGATCATGAATGTGTCTGGTCCCCGTGGAGAAAGTGACTCTCTCACTTGTAGTCGAAGAGCCAAAACTTGCATGGGTTGATAGTGATCATGAGTCGCTGAGACTACTATCTTGTGAAACATTAAAGACGACCATTAGAGGTGATATTGTACTATCTTGATTTAGTTTCACCATTACATGATCCTACTACTACTACTACTACTAACTTGAACTCGAATTCAATAAAATTAGTAATTCAATTATCTTTGGATAATGATATATGGTAGGCACTAAAAGTGACTTACTATTTAGCTCTCATAGCTAGGAAATGACTCCACATTGATGGGTTAGAAAGCGAGCCTTAGTGTTATTCTTTATGTGTATTATGCTAGTGTTTGATTTTAGATTATATTGATCCTCGATGAGGAGGATAGCAAACTAGGAGATTGTATGCTTCGACTTAGCTCCATATCATAAATGAAATGAGAGATCAAATTCAAATAAAATTATAAGAACTAAATATGTCTACTATCATTCATTTGAATGGTTCAAGCTTAAAGCTTAACAAAGTTAGAGATATAGATTAAAAGGAAAAACACTTTTTTTAATACAACCAAAGCTCTACTTAAATGATTAAAAACAAAATATAATTCATAACACCTTTCAATTTATTTTTTAATATTAAAAAAATATTTTATTAAATAATATATAAGACGCTCATACGTGGGTTTTTGTGATTTATCACTTATACGATAATACATTAATTCATCCGATGTCTAAATATCTCGACACACCTTTAAGTTTATTTTCACATTGAAAATATATTAAAAAATTATATTTATTTATATGAACGTATGATGGGTCGACCATCATCCATCTAACTTTAAATATTTTGATTCAATAATTTAATTCAATAAATTAATGAATCATTTATCGCATCTAAATTATATGACCTCATATCGATTTGAATACCCTCTGCTCACTATCTTGTTCGGTAGTATTGGAAGTGATAGCATATGAGATTTTTTCAATTGTACAAAGAAATCTTATTGTTCAATTGAGAAAAATTCTTTCTTTTTACATATATATAAATATATATTGTATCTAGAGAAGATTTTTCTTAACTAAGTAATGAGATTTTCTTGTATAATTAAGGAAATCTCAACTAAGTAGCGAGATTTTTCTCCTAGAACTTTTCCACTACCATGAGACAAAAGATATTCTTTATAAAAAGATTCGATTCAGAACTATTAAGAGGTTTTCCCTACTTTGTCGGTGTCAACAAATAATTCGAAATACCTCAACTTTTTTAGAACATATCCGAGTCAAATAGCAATGATTGGAAGCACTTCTTTTTACATTACACTATTTCAGAAACCTAAGGACTCGACCGTATGGATATGTAAAATACAGGATTTCCAATCCTAGCAAGAAAAGGAGGGAAACAGATACTCAGTAAACAGAATTCCATACTCGATCTCATAGATACATATAGAATTATGTGGAAAGCCGTATTATATGGATCTTGGACATGTAATAGTTCCCAATCGAATCTCTTCAGAAAGAAAATCTTTTTGTCTCATGGTAGCCTGCTCCGGTCCCTTACGAAACTTTCGTTATTGGGTTAGCCATACACTTCACATGTATCTAGCGATTCACATGGCATCATCAAATGATACAAGTCTTGGATAAAAATCTACAATGCACTAAAACGCCCTTGTCGATGATCTTTTACTCTGATAGCATCTAGGGTTCGTCGAACAATGTGATATCTCACATCGGATAAATCCTTAACCCTTCCTCCTCTTACTAATACTATAGAATATTCTTGTAAATTATGGCCAATACCAGATATATAAGCAGTGATTTCAAATCCAAAGGATAATCATACTCTGGCAACTTTACGTAAGGCAGAGTTTGGTTTTTTGGGGGTGATAGTAGAAAAATTGATAGATAAGTCACCGTTACTATCACTCTACAAAACCGTACATGAGATTTTTACCTTATATGGCTCCTCGTTCAATTCTTTTTTAAAGTAATTAGATCCTTTTCTTCGTTCGAGAATCTCCTCCCTTCTTCCACTCTGTTTCGAAGAGTAACTAAGACAATTCAGTCACGTTTTAATGTTCCAATTGAATACTTTCCATTTATGATCAAAGGGGAAGATTATTCTTTTTACCAAATATATGTGGATAAAATCATGATCTTATAATAATAATAAGAAATCTTTTTCGATCAATTCCCTTGCCTCTTATTTCTCGAGAATAAGAAAGATCCTTTTCGAGTTTGAATTTGTTCATTTGGAATCTGGGCTCTTCTATCTTCTACTTATTTTAAATATCTTTTTTTTTTTGCTTTATTCTTTATTTCATTTCGATATTCTTTTCCTCTATTTTTTTTTATTCCCTTCCATCATTCGTTAAGTTCGGGTTTGTTGATCCTGTAGAATCTGACCCATTTTCTCATAGAGCGAAGGATACGAAATAAATTAGATTGATTTTTCAATTAAAAACAAAAAAGTACTATGTGAAATCTTCGATTTTTTACTCTTCTTCTATCCCTACCTTAGCGTTTGAATCAATAGAGAACCTTTTCTTACGTGTGAATCGATATTGTTACATTATAATTTCTTCCCAACTCCTCCTAAGGAAAATCCCAAATTGATGGGTTAGTGTGAGCTTATCCTTGTGGTTATGCACTCTTCAAAAAGGAATTCATTTTTTGAAAGATCCTAACTTTCGTGCTTTAGTGAGTCGTCCGAGATCCTTTCGATGACCTATGTTGTATTGAAGGGATATCCATATGATCCGATCGATTGCGTAAGGCCCGCGGTCGTAATGGAACCGAGGAAAGTATACAAAAAAGATATTTTTTTCTATTATATATTATATTAGTATTAGTTAGTGATCCCGGTTCGTCCTCCTTTCCCGCGTTTGAGATTTCCTACTATTAGGAAGCTCCATTTAAGTCAAAGTTTGACCCATGCACTGTTTGGTATAACTCATTCCACTTAAATATGCCGTCTCTACTACTATCCATCCCTCGATATGAACATGACTTAAGAACGATCTCTACTAGTATATACGACTTCAACACCGTCCATTTCGGCAACCAAACGCTGACTGCAAAATATGGTTTACATTGTTACGAAATTAATGTCGATTGGGCACCGAATCGGAAGGCAGTGAGGAGTCATTATCTGATGGGCACTGCAATTTGACATCTCAACCTCATCAAAATAGACAATGCATTGTTGGCGTAGGCAATCGAATCCCAAAGAGTCAGACCTCAGTTTTGCCACTCCAACACGAGCAAGTTTTCTAATGAGATCGTCTCAGTTTACAGACGACAAATTTGGATTGTCTCCTTGATTTCACATCACCAAATGAGATCATATGGTTAGGTAGAATAATTGGATGATCGATTCTACGGTGTGTTCGGTATCACTAACGTATGCATGCATGCATGCATACATGAGGAGTGCGTCGGCTGCCTACCTTTCACCACTAGTTTATGGCCCTCTTTGAAGGGTACCCTTCTCCTACCCCTCTTCGAGCTTCACCCATCATGCGCTCTCTCTCTCTCTTCATAAGCTTCACTACTTTGTCTTTGTCAGCATGAAGGTAGAGCAGAAGGAGAAGAAACAGATCGGAAGCAAGTCAAATGCTACCTCTTCTTCCTTGAGCTGAAAGCCAAGCACACACAAACTGGAAGGAACAGGGTGGAGGTTGAGTGCTTAGCTCCTCTTTTCTCTCTCTAAGTCTTGCGTGTATTTGCGTGAGAATTTGAAGGTTTTGGTTGTGGAAGTTCTGCAGGTAAGAAGAAGGAGAGAGAGAGAGAAGGATGGCCGGAGAAGGAGCGGCCGCGGGGCCAAAGCAAGATGACACACAGCCCCAC